>NC_041401.2:183786106-183913606 GCF_900747795.2 Erpetoichthys calabaricus
TGCTACATACCCGATAGATAGATAGATAGATAGATAGATAGATAGATAGATAGATAGATAGATAGATAGATAGATAGATAGATAGATAGATATTAAAGGTGCTACATACCCGATAGATAGATAGATAGATAGGTAGATAGATAGATAGATAGATAGATAGATAGATAGATAGATAGATAGATAGATATTTATTAAAGGTGCTACATACCCGATAGATAGATAGATAGATAGATAGATAGATAGATAGATAGATAGATAGATAGATAGATAGATAGATATTTATTAAAGGTGCTACATACCCGATAGATAGATAGATAGATAGATAGATAGATAGATAGATAGATAGATAGATAGATAGATAGATATTAAAGGTGCTACATACCCGATAGATAGATAGATAGATAGGTAGATAGATAGATAGATAGATAGATAGATAGATAGATAGATAGATATTTATTAAAGGTGCTACATACCCGATAGATAGATAGATAGATAGATAGATAGATAGATAGATAGATAGATAGATAGATAGATAGATAGATAGATAGATAGATAGATAGATAGATAGATATTTATTTATTAAAGGTGCTACATACCCGATAGATAGATAGATAGATAGATAGATAGATAGATAGATAGATAGATAGATAGATAGATAGATAGATATTAAAGGTGCTACATACCCGATAGATAGATAGATAGGTAGATAGATAGATAGATAGATAGATAGATAGATAGATAGATAGATAGATAGATAGATAGATAGATAGATAGATAGATAGATAGATAGATAGATATTAAAGGTGCTACATACCCGATAGATAGATAGATAGATAGATAGATAGATAGATAGATAGATAGATAGATAGATAGATATTAAAGGTGCTACATACCCGATAGATAGATAGATAGATAGATTGATAGATAGATAGATAGATAGATAGATAGATAGATAGATATTTATTAAAGGTGCTACATACCCGATAGATAGATAGATAGATAGATAGATAGATAGATAGATAGATAGATAGATAGATAGATAGATAGATAGATAGATATTTATTTATTAAAGGTGCTACATACCCGATAGATAGATAGATAGATAGATAGATAGATAGATAGATAGATAGATAGATAGATAGATAGATAGATAGATAGATAGATATTAAAGGTGCTACATACCCGATAGATAGATAGATAGATTGATAGATAGATAGATAGATATTTATTAAAGGTGCTACATACCCGATAGATAGATAGATAGATAGATAGATAGATAGATAGATAGATAGATAGATAGATAGATAGATAGATATTTATTAAAGGTGCTACATACCCGATAGATAGATAGATAGATAGATAGAAAGATAGATAGATAGATAGATAGATAGATAGATAGATAGATATTTATTTATTAAAGGTGCTACATACCCGATAGATAGATAGATAGATAGATAGATAGATAGATAGATAGATAGATAGATAGATAGATAGATATTAAAGGTGCTACATACCCGATAGATAGATAGATAGATAGATATTAGATAGATAGATAGATAGATAGATAGATAGATAGATATTTATTAAAGGTGCTACATACCCGATAGATAGATAGATAGATAGATAGATAGATAGATAGATAGATAGATAGATAGATAGATAGATAGATAGATAGATAGATATTAAAGGTGCTAATTACCCGATAGATAGATAGATAGATAGATAGATAGATAGATAGATAGATAGATAGATAGATAGATAGATAGATAGATAGATAGATATTTATTAAAGGTGCTACATACCCGATAGATAGATAGATAGATAGATAGATAGATAGATAGATAGATAGATAGATAGATAGATATTTATTTATTAAAGGTGCTACATACCCGATAGATAGATAGATAGATAGATAGATAGATAGATAGATAGATAGATAGATAGATAGATAGATAGATAGATAGATAGATATTAAAGGTGCTACATACCTGATAGATAGATAGATAGATAGATAGATAGATAGATAGATAGATAGATAGATAGATAGATAGATAGATAGATAGATTGAAAGGCACTAAATAATAGTAGGTAAACTTAATAAAAATGTAATATTTTTCCCATGCTCATCCTTTACACTGTACTTACAAATGTTAAGTATGTTTCATTTTGCGCTGTGCCCCATAATGAACTTTCGAAAATGACGCCTTCTTTTTGGCGGTTCTCACCATTATGCCATAAGGAACTTTATTCATTTCGTGGTCGAGTCAAGTTAGGCCGAGGGTCCATTCTCTTCGCATTTCCATGACGTGCGTCATCTCCTCGTGTTTCACAGTTGTGGTCTAGCACTCCATACCATACATGGTGACTGGGTGGGTGACAGACGTCTTAACCTCGAGGTTCAGTAGTTTGGCATCCTGCGACTGCAAACGACTCTAGTGACCTGATGTCACCCCCCCCACCCCACCCCAAAACCCCCCCAAAACCTCAGACAGGTGATCTCCATTGAATTCATTTTGTGACTTCTAACACCAACGAGCTGTGAGGATTGAGGGTCTGTCATATTAAAGGGTTGACTCAGAGTCAGAGACAGTGCCACCATTAGTGCAGACACATGACCTGTGGCACTTGGAATCAGTAACTTGGTTGAATTCTCATCTTAAATAATTGCATTACATAATGATAGTACAAAGAAATGAAAGTTAAAGGTTCAGTTTTGTATTTTTCAAGTCAAAGTTAATTTTTTTTAAAACATGGTACAATATATACAAATCTGCCACAGGAAATTGTGTTTAAATGTTAAGCATATTCCATAGATTTTAATTAAAGATCTTGCCCTTAGTAGTGACTTTTGCTTTTTAATCTCATTTTCATGGAGTTGCTTGGACTGTTCTTTTGTCTTCATCATGTAGGTTAGCCCACCATATTGACTCAGCACAAGTTGGACCCCCAGAAAGGGTGCATTTATATGACACTCACTTGAAACCCCAGACAGGTCATCTCCATTGAACTCATTTTGTGACTTCTGAAAACCAATGAGCGGCACCTGTGAGGATTTAGGGTCTGTCATATTAAAAGGGTGAATGAGGATGGGATCGATTATTTTGGGTTTTATATTGGTAATACTTTAGACCACTTTGACTTTAAAGAGCCTTCCTCAGCTGGTCAGTGTCAAAATAGCCAAATTAATAATAATAATAATAATAATAATAATTCATTACATTTATATAGCGCTTTTCTCAGTACTCAAAGCGCTATCCACACAGTGGAATTAAACCAATGTGATTCAATTTAAAAGGGTCGGTGTCAATATTCTAATAGACACTCTATATATGACATATGAAAATATTTTGTATTATTTTGTTACATTGTGTACATTATAAATTGCATATATTTTATTATATAGACTTTCTGCAAGGGAACGCCTTTCCAAAGCACTTTACAAGTATAATTGTGTGCTTGTTCACTCTGAGGACAGATAACACGATAAACCACATAGGCCAAAACTCAATGGTCAACCTTGGCTTTTAAAGTCCAAGGCCTAAAACACTAAATCACAAGGCCTACCCAGTCATCAACATTTAAAATCCTATCATTTATTTCATTCCAAATTTTTTTGTTCCCAGATAACAGAGTGCAGAAAACATAGGAGATTTCATCCGTCCATTTATCCATCCATCCATCCATCCATTGTTAAATCTGCTTAATCACAATTCATGGCTGTGGAATAATCAGTAGGAGCCTAATATGGGTCTGACCAGCCAGGAATGTTTAGTAACGACCTCACGGATTAGGAGAATTTGTTCAAATAGTGTTTGGTAAAGAAAGGCTGAATGGAAAGAAAAAAAAAATATAACTTGTTCATTATGAACTAAGCTGCCAGGCTGAACTTTGCCTCATAATTTGCACTTGAAACACCGAGCCAGCAGAGGTAATGGCTCTCCATCAGATGTCATTACTTTGATTTATAATTAAAGAGAAGTCAAATAAGTGTGGGTTCACAAGAGCACCGTTCTCCTTCAAGACGATCATCCTTAGTTCTCAGTTTAATGACTGTCACTCTTTCCATTAGACCATCAGGTTTTAAAGAAGAAAAGATTTTAAAGACAAAAATATAATAAGAAGATCTATAAAGAATACTCTGAAAAAGACAGATGTGCAATCACCTTCAATTCCTAAAACATGATATTGTGAAGGAAAAGAAAACTAGAAACTCAGGGCTTTGTGTGTTGGGCCAACACCGGGCATGTCATGAGAAAAAGAACAAAGGTGAGATATGCACCTAACAGTGAAAAACAGTGCTACTGACAGATATACCAGCAGTCTCAGTGCTTGAACTTATTCTGACTGCTGTCCTATTCTTATGGCTGGCACAAAGATAAATCATATGCAAAAAAAAAAAAAAATAAAGGATAACTGCAATAAAGGATAATGAAATGATATAAATAAATGGAAATGAAAGTCACAGAATCAAAAATCCATAAAAGGTACCAGATAGACAGATGGAAATGAAAGGCACTATATAACATAGAAAGATAGATAGATAGATAGATAGATAGATAGATAGATAGATAGATAGATAGATAGATAGATAGATAGATAGATAGATAGATAGATAGTAAAGGTACTATATAATAGATAGAAAGATAGAAAATGGGACTATATAATACATAGTAAAGGCACTTTAGATAGATAGATAGATAGATAGATAGATAGATAGATAGATAGATAGATAGATAGATAGATAGTAAAGGTACTATATAATAGATAGAAAGATAGAAAATGGGACTATATAATACATAGTAAAGGCACTTTAGATAGATAGATAGATAGATAGATAGATAGATAGATAGATAGATAGATAGATAGATATGAAATGTACTATATAATAGATAGATAGATAGATAGATAGATAGATAGATAGATAGATAGATAGATAGATAGATAGATAGATAGATATGATATAAGTGAAAGACACTATATAACCTTGTGCAAAAATAATTTCAATTATTTGTGTCCCCACATTAAATCACACTCAATACTCCAGATTGACAAGAATAAAACAGGACTTTCATTAAAAATAAAACAGTGAAACATCCCATTGACACAAGTGTTAAGACCCTTTTCTATGGCCATTGAAATCCAGTTCAGGCACATCACATTCTGCTGATCATCACTGAGATGTTTCCACAGCTTGTTCAATTAATTGGACTGATTAGGAAAGGCGCACAACTGTCTATAGAAGGTCCCACAGTTGAATGAAAACCAAGCATGAGGACAAAAGGCTATAAAACAAGTGAAGATTCCCAAGAGCGCAGTGGCCTTCATAATGCTTACATGGAAGAAGTTTTAAAGACCTTCAGCTTCCTAAAGTCTGAACACTTCCTGAATCCACAGTAAAAACACAATATAATTCAATAAAGATTTGAAAGGTGCCTAAAGTGATGTGTGTGAAATACAAAAAAAATTAGGTAAATATGAAATGCACTATAATTCAATAGACAGTGAGACATTTAGATAGATACTGTTTTAAATTTTTTTTTATTATTTAAGCACCTCAGAAGCAAAACTATTTAAAAAAATGTGTACTACTATTATAAATATCTAGTTGTTTCTAGAAATACTTCTTATAACGGTGAGCAGTATGATAAAGTTCCACTTTCAGCTGGTACTGTCTGTTTTTTAACAATGAAACTGTGCTTTTAGAAGCAACACACATGTGTTGTAAGAGTGCCCTCTGGTGGAGCTAACTGGGATTTCACCATTGATTGTGAATTTTCATAAGGTTTATTGGTTCCTTATTGTCCACTGTACATAGTACATTGAAATTCTTGCTTTCATGTATTAATTAAAATGCAACATGTCAACACTCTTTAGTGTCATAGTGAGTTAGAAGAATTGCAGTACTTTGAAACTTCTATCTTCCTTACCTGACAAATCTCTAAACACATAAGAAGAAGAAGAAGAAGAAGAAGAAGAAGAAGAACAAGAACAAGAACAAGAAGAACAAGAAGAACAAGAACAAGAAGGCATTATATTTATATAGCACTTTCAAGACACTCAGAGTGGTTTACATGTAGAGGGGGGAACCATTTCAATTACCACCAATGTGCAGCATCCACCTGGATGTTGTGATGGCAGTCATTTTCACAAGTATGTTGACCCCACATTAGTTATTAGGTGGTGAAGGGGTGAGAGAGATGGTTAGCCAATAGGGGATTAGAGATGATTAGGGAGCCAAAATGACAATGCCATGATGGACAATTTAACCAGGACATCTGGACACATCCTTCTCTTTACAAAAGGTTGCCCAGAGATCTTTTATGAGCACAAAGACTCAGTACCTCAGTTTTACATCTCATCTGCAGTACAACTCCATTTTTACAGCACAGTATCCCCGTCACTGTACGTTGGGATTGGGATCCACACAACGACCATAGGGTAAGCACCCTCTACTGGCCTCTCCAAAATGGCAAACCAAGCTTTTCCTAGATGGTCTCCCATCCAAGTACTGGCCGGGCTCAAATCTGTTTAGCTTCAGGTGGTTCTGAAGTACATGTAGTATGGCTGCTGTAATGGCCCAGGTTAGCTCCATGGTCCCTGGCAGCCACTGGCATAACACAGGTTAAAATGCTGTCTACTTTTACGATTTAACAACAGAAACTAAAATAATCCAATTATACAATCAAGGTCTGAAAAATTAACAATTATCATTATATGGATTTTTATAATTACACTAGCCGTCCCCCACAGCTCTGTCCACATAGTAGTGAAACAGGACAGCGAGGAGGGCCCTGCCCAGCTCCCTGCTCCTGATGTCACACTTCCCCCTCCCCTCTGTCTCGGATTAGTGCAAATTTATCTCTCCTACAACCAAACTATGATTCTTAGCATGATGAATCGCCAAATCAACCGGAATGTTCAAGCAAATTCTAGAAAAGAACCCGATATAAATCCGTTAAGTAGTTCTCTCATGAAAAGCGGCAGACTGACAGACAAACGTTGGATTTTATATATAGCAGTGGTTCCCAAACTTTATTTGGCCATGCCCCACCTAGGCCTCTCTAAAATCATGATGTCTCCCACTGTAACATACACCTTATTCTATTTTTTTTTTTTCAATTTTATTGATCTTACTGAAATCACACAACATTCCATACAAATAGATCAATTTTACAAAAATAGGATTGAAAACAAATCAACCCCCACCCCTGAGAAAGAGAGCATGGGCAGCAGAATAAAACTTAAACCTAGTAAAAATAAGTTAATATATAAATTAATAAGTAAATAAAGATAAATGGAGAAGAAAAAGAAATGGGGAGAGAATCTGCTTCCTCGGTGCTTTAAGAGCTTATTCTAAAATGTTATTGATCAGGTCCTGCCAGGTTTTGAAAAAGTTCTGCACAGATCCTCTAAGTGAGAATTTGATTTTTTCGAATTTCAAATAATATGTAACATCAGTTACCCACCGACTTAAAAGAGGAGAGTTAGGATTCTTCCAGTTTAGTAAAATAAGTCTATATGCCAATAGTGTAGTGAAGGCAATCACAGTTTGTGTGTCCTTCTCCACTTTAAGCCCCTCTGTGAGCCCACCAAACACAGCTGTTAGTGGATTAGGAGGGATTGTGACACCGAGGCTGTCTGAAATGGATTTAAAAATTTTAGTCCAGAATGATGTTCATTTGGTGCAGGCCCAAAACATGTGGCCTAGTGAGGCTGGAGCTCGATTGCAGCGTTCGCAGGTTGGATTTTGCCCTGGAAACATTTTGGTTAATTTTAAGCAAGACAGATGTGTTCGATAGATAATTTTGAGTTGAATAATTGTATGCTTTGTGCATATGGAGCTCGAGTGAATTCTCTGCATTGCTGCCTTCCACTCCTTTTCTAAGAGGTTGAGTGAGAGATCCTTTTCCCACTTACCTCTTGGATCTTTGAAAGGGAGGGACTGTAAAATGGTTTTGCAGAAATGGTGTCACCACCGGACACCATCAGACCGACACTGCATCTTTATGCAAAACTCTTTTTATTGTCGTCCACACAACACAAGTCTAATCACAGTCCCGCACAACTCACAGTGCTTTAGCCCCAGTCTCCCTTCTCCTGGGCCTTTTCTCGCCTTGTCCCTGGGCCACCTCTACTCTCTCTCCAGGAGCTTCGTCCTGCTCCTGCTCCCGACTCCAGCTCATTGATGGGAGGGAGGCGGCCCCTTTTATAGTCACCCGGATGTGCTCCAGGTGGTTCCCGGCAATCTTCCCTTGAGACGCCCCTGTGTGGCGGAAGTGCCGGCTGTCTTTCCGGAAGCACTCCGGGTGTCTCTTTTTCCTTCTTCCCCCCAGCCCTTCCTAGTGTGGCGGATGTGCTGAGGTCCCAAGTCCTCCAGGCATGAGGACGCTCCCTGGCGGTCCGGAGGAGGCATGAGCCCTCCTCCTGTCCTTCTGGGCGTCCCGGCTGTGTACCACCCCCAGCCGCGTGCCACAAAGTCCTCAAATTAAGCAATATTTTTCCAGCATAGAGGGAGGTGAGAAAACTGGGCAGGTTCTGTTTAACAAAGTTTCTAATTTGAAGATAGTGAAAGAAATGTGTTGCTGGAAAGTTAAATTTACATTTACATTTATATCATTTAGCAGACGCTCTTATCCAGAGCGACTTACAACAGTGCTTAGTAGTCTACGACTGTTCTTCAGTCTTTAAGGATAGGATTAAATCTACTGTCATTAAACAAGTTACCGCTGACCAAGTTGTACACAAAACCATGCTAGAAGAAAATAGTAAGTTGTTAGTACAAAAAATTATTATTTTTTTTTTTTTTTTTTGAGAAAAAGGGTAAATTTGAAATGTAGTTGTTCATAAAATGCAAAGACATTGTCTATGTACAGATCTCTAAGTGATTTAATCCCAAATTTTTTCCAGACATTAAAAACTGTATATGTTTGTGAGGGTGGAAAAATGTAGTGGTGCCACTGATAAAAGATTCTCCATCTTAAAATGTTTCCTACATTGGTTCCGTATTTTGAGTGAGTGAAGCACAATTGGGTTGTTAGTATATTGCCGATAACTTGCATTTATAGGGGCACAAAGCAAGGAATATAAAGAAGTACTGCAGGATTTTATTTCTATTGCGGACAAAGCACATGTCTGTTCATCTATTTGTGTCCATGTCCAGGTTTTTATAGCTTGAATGTTTGCTGCCCAGTAATAAAACTGAAAGTTAGGTAGAGCCATGCCACCTTCGGCCTTTGTAGGGTCGCTCTTTGGATACGTGGATGTTTTAAAATCCAAATAAATGAGGTTATGGTTGAATCTAACTTCTTAAAAAATGATTTGTTGATGTATATTGGAATGTTTTGAAATAAAAAGAGAAATTAGGGAGGATATACATCTTAACAATGTTAATTCTTCCAGCTAAAGTGAGATGAAGGGTTGACCATCTATGCAAGTCTTGCTTAATTTTTTTCATACAGTCTGCGAAATTTTGTTGATAAAGAGCTTTATGTTTACTTGTGATGTTTACCCCTAGGTATTTAAACTGATCTGCGATGATAAAAGGGAAGGTGTCTGGTCTAATATTGTCTGCTTGAGAATTCACTGGAAAGAGCACACTTTTATTCAAATTAATTCTGACACCAGAAATCTTTTGAAATTCTGTTAGTGCTGTTAGGACTGCAGGCACAGTATTTTGTGGGTCTGATATATGCAGTACCATATCATCTGCATATAGAGAAATTATCTGTTCAAGTCCTTCTCTGATAATTCCCTTTATCTCATAAGCATTTCAACAGTGAACTGCCAGTGGCTCAATGGCGAATGCAAAAAGTAGTGGTGACAAGGGGCATCCTTGTTTGGTACCATGTTCTAGTTTAAAGTAGTCTGAATTAATGTTGTTAATACAAACTGAAGCTTCTGGATTGGTATACAGTAGTTTGATCCATGCACAAATGTTCGGGCCAAACCCAAATTTCTCCTGTGTAGTGAAAAGGTAGTTCCATTCAATCATATGAAATGTTTTTTCTGCATCCAAGGATAATAATATCTCTGGGATGTTTGACTTTGCGGGTGAATATACAGTGATCCCTCGCTATATCGCGCTTTGACTTTCGCGGCTTCACTCCATCGCGGATTTTAAATGTAAGCATATCTAAATATATATCATGGAAATTTTGCTGGTTCGCAGATTTCTGCGAACAATGGGTCTTTTAATTTATGGCACACGATTCCTCAGTTGGTTTGCCCAGTTGATTTCATACAAGGGACGCTATTGGCAAATGGCTGAGAAGCTACCCAACCAAAGCACGTATTACGTATTAAATAAAACTCCTCAATGATATAAGATATGCTTCCCACGCGGTGCTTCGCATACTTGAAAGACCGAACAACATGTATTGATTTTTGATTGTTTGGTTTTCTCTATCTCTCACTCTCTCTGACATTCTCTGCTCCTGATGGAGGGGGTGTGAGCAGGGGGGCTGTTCGCACCCCTAGACGATACAGACACTCGTCTAAAAATGCTGAAAGCATTGCTCCCTTCTGTGCAGCTGCTTTGTCAAGCAATATGCTTCCCGCACGGTGTTTCGCATACTTAAAAGCTCGAAACGGCACGTATTGATTTTTGATTGTTTGCTTTTCTCTCTCTCTCTGACATTCTCTGCTCCTGATGGAGGGGGGTGTGAGCAGGGGGGCTGTTCGCACACTGGCCTGGAGGATACGGACGCTCCTCTAAAAAATGCTGAAAGACTACCTTTACATTGTACATCCTTGCAGCTGCTTTGTCCGGCGGTGCTTCGCATACTTAAAAGCCAAACAGCCCTATTGATTTTTTTTTTTGCTTTTTTCTCTCTCTCTCTCTGACATTCTCTGCTCCTGACGCGCACTCCCTTTGAAGAGGAAGATATTGTTTGCATTCTTTTAATTGTGAGACGTAACTGTCATCTCTGTCTTGTCATGGAGCACAGTTTAAACTTTTGACTAAAGGGTGTTATTTCATGTCTAGAGGGCTCTAATAATGTTGAAAAACGTATTTAGAAGGAAGTAAACAGGATTTCTATGCTCTAACTGCGAAAATATTCGATTTATAAATAAAGAATCCTACTTCGCGGAAATTCATTTATTGCGGTACAGTCTGGAATGGATTAACCGTGATAAACGAGGGTTTACTGTATTACATTAAACAGGCGTCGAAGATTGGAGTCTAAGTGTCGGCCTTTAATAACTCCAGTTTGATCTTGTGATATTACTGAAGGAAGCACTTTCTCCATCCTTCTAGCTAGGACTTTGGAGAGTATCTTAACATCATTATTCAGAAATGAAATTGGTCTGTATGATGCACATTGTAATACATCCTTCTTTTGTTTAGGAAAGATGGTGATTAATGCTTGGCGAAAAGTTTGAGGTAGAATTTTCTTGTATCTATCTTCTGTTAATGTTGCTAATAAACAGGGGAGCTAGCTGAGTGGAGAACTTCTTACAAAATTCGGCAGGGTAGCCATCAGGGCCTGCTGCTTTCCCACTCTGAAGTGACTTTATAGCATCTAATAATTCTGATAGTTCCAATGGTTTATCCAATTCCTCTGCACTAAGAGTATCTATTTGTGGCATCTGTAATGCATCCAGAATTCTTATTATTACCTATTCAAAAAGTGAACTCTTACTTACGTGGAGGAAGCCCATAATGTATTTAATTTGGTCTAAACAAGCTTCCAAAGAACATGGAAACAAAAGAGGGAAAGGACAGTTGAAGTACTGACAAAGAAATCACTAAGAAATTGTTAATAGTAAAATGTAATGTAATATGAAAATACAGCAAATACAGTTTTTAAAACATATAATAAGAGATGTGATATTCATAAATATAAAATAACTTTAATGACAGCTTTTTCTGTAATATTTTGATCATTTTATATTTTTGCTATATTGCAAAACTTTATAATCATTGTTACATTTCATATTATTTTAATGGTAAAAACGATTTCTAAGTAGAAAACAAAATCATAAAGGGTTCTTCACCATCCCTTCTATGTTTATATAAATATATAAATGTCTCTGTAAAAAATAAAAAATATTTGTTTATTTTTTTCTATAATTTTTAACAGTGAATTTGTTTTTTTCATTTTATGAATTGTTTAACATGCCTAAATTCTTGAATTGCCCCCATAAAAAATCAAATTGCCCCCCAGTGGGGCGTGCACCCCACATTGGGAATCACTGATATATAGAGAGATTTTGTATTTTTTAATTAGTATAATCTATATTTGCATGGAGCGGCATGGTGACGCTGCTGCCTTGCAGTAAGGAGACTTGGGTTTGCTTCCCGGGTCGTCCCTGCTTGGAGTTTGCATGTTTTCCCCGTGTCTACATGGGTTTCCTCCGGGTGCTCTGGTTTCCTCCCACAGTCCAAAGACATGCAGGTTAGGCGCATTGGCGATTCTAAATTGTCCCTAGTGTGTGCCTGGTGTGTGTGTGTGTGTGTGTGTGTGTGCCCTGTGGTGGGCTGGCACCCTGCCCATGGTTTGTTC
The DNA here is from genome assembly GCF_900747795.2 of Erpetoichthys calabaricus. Lineage (NCBI taxonomy): Eukaryota > Metazoa > Chordata > Cladistia > Polypteriformes > Polypteridae > Erpetoichthys > Erpetoichthys calabaricus. The sequence continues at coordinate 183,798,613 of NC_041401.2, forward strand.
CTGCCTTGCGCCCTTTGTTGGCTGGGATTGGCTCCAGCAGACCCCTGTGACCCTGTGTTAAGATATAGCGGGTTGGAAGATGACTGACTGACTGACTGACTGACTGACTATATTTGCATTTTACTTGAGAATTTGTTCACAGCACTCTGTGCCTACACTCAGTGAAGATCACTATGCAAAAACAAGTTGTATTGTATTTGAACTTGGGGCTGCATAGTGGTGCCATAGATTGCACTGTTGCTTCATGGACGCAAAATCCTAGATTTCAATCCTGTGTTCAGTTGGAGGCAGTATGTTCTGTGTGTGTGTGTTTGTGTGGATTTTAATTCAGGTTCACTAGTTTCCCTACAACGTCCCGAAAGATGTGAATGTTAAGGTTTATTGTCAACTTTGAGTTTCCCTGTGTGAGTGTGCACATCAAAGGACGTTAAGATGGGCTGATGCCCCATCCTGGGTTGGATCCTCTCTTGTGTCCAATGTGGCAAGAGTTGGCTCCACCACGAATGACCCATATTTGGATTAAACAGGTGTAGGAATGTTATGCGACACCATGTTATATTCAAAACATAAAAAGTAACTCGTAATTCAATCTATGAGGTACAATCATCCTTCCCACATAATAAACTACTTAACCAGTAACAGTCTTTTGTGCAGTCTTTTCAGGTATTGACCATTTAATCTTTCATTGTCCTATTTGGAACAATTTTAGGCTATATACTATGTGTTCATTGTCATTCTGAGTGTACATACATATGAATTCAAGAGGAGCTGAGCAAACTCTACTCAGATTACAGATAGCATTGACAGTTATTTTAGGAAGTATTTATAAATGATTGTACGCGCAGTGACATTTGATCCGATTTGAAGGATAGACCACCTTGACAATGAGGCAAGAACAAGGAAGTCTTTAGGGAATTTCTGTATTGTTTGTAATTGAGAACATGGCATTCTAGTGCCATCTAGAGGCGAAATGGGTGAAAATAACCAACACTTTTTAAAATGGAGACTCATACAAATCTAACTATAGCCTTTTATATCATTCTTGCAATATTTCTATTACACTATTATATCGTATTGAGGATTACTTGTGTTCTGTTCTGTGTATTGTATTTACCCACTTTTTTTTTTTGAACATCCACAGCACACCCAACCTACTTGGAAAGGGGGTCTCTCTTTGAACTGCCTTTCCCAAGGTTTCTTTCATTTTTATGGGAGTTTTTCCATTGTCTTCATAGAGAGTCAAGGCTGTGGGGCTGTCAAGAGGCAGGGCCTGTTAAAGCCCATTGTGGCACTTCTTGTGTGATTTTGGGCAATACAAAAATAAATTGTATTGTATTATATTCATATGTAACACTTTGGCAGATTAATGAAGAGAGGGGTAGAATGAGAAGCGGAGCTTATAACAGCAGTAGTAGTATTAGTATTGTCATATACAGGTGCTGGTCATAAAATTAGAATATCATGACAAAGTTGATTTATTTCAGTAATTCCATTCAAAAAGTGAAACTTGTATATTAGATTCATTCATTACACACAGACTGATGTATTTCAAATGTTTATTTCTTTTAATGTTGGTGATTATAACTGACAACTAATGAAAGTCCCAAATTCAGTATCTCAGAAAATTAGAATATCAATTAAGACCAATGCAAAAAAAGGATTTTTAGAAATGTTGGCCAAAGGATTTTTAGAAATGTTGGCCAACTGAAAGGTATGAACATGAAAAGTATGAGCATGTACTGCACTCAGTATTTAGTTGGGGCTCCTTTGGCCTGGATTACTGCAGCAATGCGGCGTGGCATGGAGTCGATCAGTCTGTGGCACTGCTCAGGTGTTATGAGAGCCCATGTTGCTCTGATAGTGGCCTTCAGCTCTTCTGAATTGTTGGGTCTGGCGTATTGCATCTTCCTCTTCACAATACTCCATAGATTTTCTATGGGGTTAAGGTCAGGCGAGTTTGCTGGCCAATCAAGAACAGGGATACCAAGGTCCTTAAACCAGGTACTGGTAGCTTTGGCACTGTGTGCAGGTGCCAGGTCCTGTTGGAAAATGAAATCTGCATCTCCATAAAGTTCATCAGCAGCAGGAAGCATGAAGTGCTCTAAAACTTCCTGGTAGACGGCTGCGTTAACCTTGGACCTCAGAAAACATAATGGACCAACACCAGCAGATGACATGGCACCCCAAACCATCACTGACTGTGGAAACTTTACACTGGACCTCACACAACGTGGATTCTGTGCCTCTCCTCTCTTCCTCCAGACTCTGGGACCTTGATTTCCAAAGGAAATGCAAAATTTACTTTCATCAGAAAGCAGCAGTCCAGTCCTTTTTGTCTTTAGCCCAGGCGAGACGCTTCTGATGCTGTCTCTTGTTCAAGAGTGGCTTGACACAAGGAATGCGACAGCTGAAACCCATGTCTTGCATACGTCTGTGCCTGGTGGTTCTTGAAGCACTGACTCCAGCTGCAGTCCACTCTTTGTGAATCTCCCCCACATTTTTGAATGGGTTTTGTTTCACAATCCTCTCCAGGGTGTGGTTATCCCTATTGCTTGTACACTTTTTTCTACCACATCTTGTCCTTCCCTTCGCCTCTCTATTAATGTGCTTGGACACAGAGCTCTGTGAACAGCCAGCCTCTTTAGCAATGACCTTTTGTGTCTTGCCCTCCTTGTGCGAGGTGTCAATGGTCGTCTTTTGGACAACTGTCAAGTCAGCAGTCTTCCCCATGATTGTGTAGCTTACAGAACTCGACTGAGAGACCATTTAAAGGCTTTTGCAGGTGTTTTGAGTTAATTAGCTGATTAGAGTGTGGCACCAGGTGTCTTCAATATTGAACCTTTTCACAATATTCTAATTTTCCGAGATACTGAATTTGGGACTTACATTAGTTGTCAGTTATAATCATCAACATTAAAAGAAATAAACATTTGAAATACATCAGTCTGTGTGTAATGAATGAATCTAATATACAAGTTTCACTTTTTGAATGGAATTACTGAAATAAATCAACTTTGTCATGATATTCTAATTTTATGACCAGCACCTGTACAGAGAAATTCAAAAGTGATTACAGACCAACACACAACAGTTTGGCCCCTCCAGAGCCATGCTGTTAAAACAATGCATAAACTATTTGCTATCTTCAGTTTATTCATGGCAACTCACAAAGCAAGTTTTAATATATTCAACAATATAATGAGAATAGAATAGAATAGAATGCCTTTAATTGTCACTATACACATGTACAATGAGATTAAAAGCAGCTCCTCCAGTGCAGACATGGTGTAAGAAGGTGTAAGAATCAAAAGCAACAGGGAACAAGATCAAAACCATGCAAGGGGGAGTAAAACTACTACTATTATACCATTAAACCTGCAACTAAAGTAAGACACAAATCAGTACCCTAAAGTCTAAGTCAGTACAACAGCTGTTCTCTGGTAGAAGAAAAACTAAGCAGTTCCAAAATATTCAATCCAGAGGTGTGTTTTCAAAAGATGCCTAATCAGGAGCAAAATGGGGGCAGTTTGAGTAGCCAAAGTAAAATCATTCCGCAGCTTAAGACCACAAACAGAGAAGCATTGTCCAGTGTTGGTACATTTGACAAGTGGAGGGACAGTGAGGAGACAGAATGGAGACTTCTCAAAGGGACATATGGAGAGAGTGAGGAGCAGAAACATTCACAGCATCACAGAACACAGACAAGAGTTTTGAGCTGAATCCTTACAGCAACCGGAAGCCAATGGAGCATCCAAAGCAGAGGAGTAGTAGGAGAACAGAGAAGACCTACAAGTTAGAACAGATGTTATACAGGTGTTATGTTACAGTCAGGGCTTATTCCCTGGCCTATGTTTAGTCTTCTTTCTATGGTTATTTCTCTTGTTTTTAATTTACTATATTCTCATATGTTTTTGTTAATGTGCAAATTGTGTTAATATTGTTATGTTTATTTATTATTCAGAATTTATGTATTCTGTGTTTTCTCAGGTCTCTAAGGGAACCACCCTGACATAACTGCTGAGGGACCACCCTCTGTCTATGTATTTGAGGCCAAGGAGTTGGTCCTTCAGTGGTTCAGATAGATAGATAGATAGATAGATAGATAGATAGATAGATAGATAGATAGATAGATAGATAGATAGATAGATAGATAGATAGATAGATACTTTATGAATACGAAGGAGAAATTCACATTCTCCAGCAGCAGCATACCGATACAAAAATAAATAAATAAATAAAACAATATTAAAATAAAGATTGATAATAATGCAGGTAAAAACAGACAATAACTTTGTATAATGTTAACGTTCATTGATTGTTGGAGCGTTAGCATCATCTTGAGTAAGTACTACGTGGAAAACATGGTTTGGATGTTTTTTTTTTGCTTGTTTTTCAATTCTTATTTTTGGTCATGGACTGGACTTGTAGCCTTGGGTAGCCGTTTTAAGAAAACCCCTTCTTGCCTTGTACTTCCTTTGTTTTATCTATCTATCTATCTATCTATCTATCTATCTATCTATCTATCTACTATCTATCTATCTATCACAGTATTTTGGCAATCTCGAGTTGATTTATTTTACAAATGTTATGCAAATATGGGCTGCTGTCCTACATTCAGTTGTGTGGCTTTTTATTATTTCTCATTTCAAAATTTAACTATATGGAATTTTTAAATCTGACACAATAAAGCATAGATTGTACGACATAGAAAACTGTTTGCAAGACATCAGCTTCCAGCAGCTCCATGTTAATAATGTACTAATCCATCATGTCTCCCCTATTAGGGCTCCTTTATGAAGCTGTATGTGACAAATGAGTTGCTCTTATCGCTCTCCATGTTCCTTCTTTTTTTATTTTCTATAATTTTCTTATTTGACAATCTGACATAGTTTATGATATATTGTGTATGTGAATGCAGTGTAGTGAATTCCTGTGTAGAATATTTCTTTACTTTTTAGAAAGAAATGCACCGACTTTCCTGTTTTTTCATAGTTTTACTTTTACTTATTATATTCCTTATTACTTATTAATACAGATTGTTTAATTGATCTGTTTCATGTTTAATTGATTTTTTTCCCCATTAAAACCTGTGAAATTTATACATGCTGTCATTTGTTAGCAGCTATCTAAAGGGTTGACACTTTAACATAACTCTTGAATGGCATTTTGTATTTTTGGAACATTCAATGTATATTTTAAGCTGATGGAACTGCTTTTTATAGCCAACTTCTCCAGGTATTCCCACCCCCCAGGACACATCCTGGCTACCTGAGAAGTGTGTCCCTATCAGGACTGGATCATTAGAACATTAGAACACTCTGGACAAGAACAGGCCATTCAGCCCAACAAAGCTCGCCAGTCCTGTCCACTTATTTCTTCCAAAATAACATCAAGTCGAGTTTTGAAAGTCCCCAAAGTCTTACTGTCTACCACATTTCTTGGTAGCTTATTCCAAGTGTCTATCGTTCTTTGTGTTCTTTGAATGACAATCAACAAGCCCCTCTCATAACTACATCAGAATGACTAAAAAGAAAAAAAACGTGGCAGGTACAGTCACCCTGGTATGTCTTGACACACTTCTGATAAATAATTTGTTGTCTGAATGTCCTTATGTTGGTGTGTCAGAGAGAAGATGTGCAGCATTGTTCATAATGGTACTCAGTTTTGTTTTAATTCTCTCCTCCTGTACAACCACCAGGGGGCTCAGAGTGCATCCCATTACTGAGCCTTCCCTTTTATTTAGCTTGTTGATTTGGTGGTTGGCGGCATGGTATTGCTGCTGCCTCGTAGTAAGGAGACCTGGGTTCGCTTCCCGTGTCCTCCCTGCGTGGAGTTTGCATGTTCTCCTTGTGTCTGCGTGGGTTTCCTCCGGGCGCTCCGGTTTCCTCCCACAGTCCAAAGACATGCAGGTTTGGTGCATTGGCGATCCTAAATTGTCCCTAGTGTGTGCTTGGTGTGTGGATGTGTGTGCATATGCCCTGCGGTGGGCTCGTGCCCTGCCAGGAGTTTGTTCCTGCCTTGCGCCCTGTGTTGGCTGTGACCTTGTGTTAGGATATAGTGGGTTGGATAATGGATGGATGGATGGATGGATTTGGTGGGCCTCTCTTGAAATGATGTTACCAGCTCACTACACCACACTGACCATCACAGAGTTATAGAAGACGTGAAGGGTGCCATTACCCACATTAAAGGAACCCAGTCTCCTAAAAAAAAAGTGTCTGCTCTGCTCTTTCTTCACCAGATCCTCTATGTTATGTGACCAGTCCAGCCTGTCACTGATGTGGACCCCCAAGTTCTTGTAGCAATGCACGACCTCTACATCCATTTCCTGAAAAGTATCATGAACTACCATTTCCCTGAGCTCACTGCTCACTATGGAGGGGCAGTCGTCTCACAACAGCCTTTTTAGTTTTTGACTTACTTATCCTTTTTCTAGTTTCCCTTCTGGGGGCCTTTCCTGTATGATGTACTTCCAGGCGTCTCACAGAAAGAAAGGGCACCCCTGTGACTCCAACACGTTTCCCCTAAGAAGTAAACCGTGACAATATGTCGCTGTAAAATGCTTTTTCTTTGGGCTTCTCTACAAAGGCTGTCTGGAGTAATTCATTTGCGTAGCCGCGGCCATACTGACAGAGCCCACCGTTCTCCCTCCGTCTTCGCTGGGTTTGTCTCCAATTTGGGTCTACCAGCTGACATCCCCTCCCCCCCCCCAAAGGTTATGGAGATTTTTCTCTACATGATGAGCTCTTGTGTAATGAGACCTATCTTTCCTGTTCCAGTGCGCTTGATGGTTTTTATTTATCCAATGTTCGCACCATCCATCCATCCTGTAAAACTGGAGGCCTTCAAGTTCACTCTTCACATATGTAGGGTTTTACAGATAGACTGTAAATTGGTCAAAGGTTTTTCTTTTTAGGCTCAAAGGCAGTTTTCCTTTTAATCCTGAATACGTTTCTTCCACATTTCACTCATCCATTTATAAACCACATCTGGTTTCATTTTAATGAGACGCTTTCTCCCAGTGTTAACAGATTTGGACTTTTATGAGATTTACTTGGCTTTAAGAAAAAGGCTGCAGGAAAGACTTGGAATAATGCGTAACAATTCACTCTCACATTAGCTTGTCTTTAATAACTGTGTCTATACACTGATTAATGTCTCACATACTTAGTTGGGCTTCATTTTTAATTGTATTTAAAGTGGTATTTACTCCTGACACATATAGTGGCCTCCAGAAAGTGTGGGACAAAGACACATTTTTCTTTAATTTCCCCCTCTGCTCCACAGTTTAAAATTGAAAATCAAACAATTCAGATGTAATTAAATTGGACATTGTAGACCTTCATCTAAGGGAATTTGCGCATATCTACATGGCACCATAATGTTTGGGACACAGCAATGGCAGGTCGTATTTAGTTCATAGACGTCGCCAGGTGCTGCGGGTCTTCTCTGGTGATGCTCTGTCAAACCTCTGATGCAGCCATCTTTGACTCCTGCTTGTTTTGGGGGGCTTGTCCCCTTAAGTTTTATCATCAGCATATGGAAGGCCTGCTCAGTTGGATTTGAATCAGGTTTGACCATTCAAGAATTTTCCATTTTTTAATTTTGAGAAACTCCTGTGCTACCTCAGCAGTGTGTTTGGGTCATTATCTTGTATGTAAGATGAAGCGCCATCCAGTGAGTTTTGAACCATTGACTTGAACCTGAGCAGATCAGATGTTTTTATACACCTTGTAGCGGGGCTACATAGTAGTAATAGTGTTGTTAATGTTTGTGCTGAGTGCGTTTTGTTTCCATCGTCCCGTTTGCTGTTTATGTGTGCGTCAGTGAGTGTCATCCCCGTAAATACAGGGGGGACGGATGATGGGAAGAGACCGCAACCCCAAGATGGAAAGCACCTGTTTTCAATCACAATCAGTTATATCCGGCTCTCAACTATTTAAACAATCAGGAGGGAACAGAGAGGAGAGGAGAGGAGAGGAGAGGAGAGGAGAGGAGAGGAGAGGAGAGGAGAAAGATGAAATTTTCAGTTTATAACTACGACCCAAGTTTACCTGCTGTTTTCCACATCACGCTTTGTATCCAGTTTGTTTTCATTCCGCCGGACTGACTTCAATTCCCTCATCGCCAGAGACTCCGGGGTCGGACTACATCATCCACCACACGCCGAGGGTTCACAGTGAGGTTGTTCCATTTGTTCCGGGAAATACAAACACATCACATATCTGTTGACCAGTCATCCGCCTTCAGGACAGTTGCATACTCGGACTCAAGTTCACGATCATTCATTCTGTATTCATTCATTGTTATTATTCGTGTTGTTTGTTATATGTTACAGGGGAAAGGGAGGGTTTGTTATTGTGTGTATATATATGTATATATATATATACTAGACTTTAAGCCCGTTACAATAACGGGCACTAGAACAGTAGTGCATTCTCTTTGAGAATTTTTTTTACGCTCACTTTCCTGTTCCTCTATAGATCTATTTGCTCTTCTGAGTCTTTCTCTTTTAGCGTTTTTCTGACGCTCATTTTCTTTTTCTTCTTTTTTGGGTGGCATGTTGTTAGTACATAATCACAGTAATATAGGCTTGTACGTAGAGGTGGGCGGTATGACCAAAATTCTATATCACGGTATTTTTCTAAATTCTGCCGGTTTCACGGTATTAGACGGTATTTTTTTCCCCATGCATGAGTGGATGTTAACCACATTTTCCACTGCAATTACTGCAGTAGACTGGCTAAGAATAACCTATTAGACTGTTATGAGAATTGTACATCGTACAAAAAGACATTTTAATGTGCACACAAGTATTAATCCAGGTTTGCATGGCCTCATAAAGTGATAGTTTTCAAGGGGTGGCACTAAAGAGAAGGAATCACATTGCATGACAGATGTAGTCAAAATATAGAACCTTTAATTGAACAAATTTTGCAAAAGCTTAAACTATGATTTTGACAACATATTTTCAACCATCCAAAGAGGCAGTTAGACTTAGTAAAATATCCAGAGGTGTTTGTCAAAAGCTGGATTGCACTGAACACGTCTTAGAAAAGGAATAAATAGTAAATATTTTTTGTAAACCAACTACACTTTCTGTTAATGTTAACAATCTCTGTCCACTGACACGTTAAAGTGACTTTTTAAACAATTTTACCATCATTAAATGCATTAATATTTAAACTAATAAATAATAACAATAAAATACATAATAGTATTACTGATAGTTGCACCATTACTTCAAGGCTTCAAGCCCAGGTGCATTACACAGTATTCACCAAATTAAAATAAAATAAAACAAGTGCAACTTGGTGATGACATCTTACCAACTGTACCATCGTTTAGGCAAACTGCATTAATATGGACCTTGCTTCAAGCTAAGCTATATACATAAATAATAAAAACTGCACAAAAACTGTTTGTGGCATAGCCCTATGGAAGCGCATTAGGGCCATTGTGAAGAAAAAAAAATATGGACATGGAAGAAAAAAACAAACTATATGTCGAGAATAAATTCGACATGTTGACTATGTCAAGATTAAAGTCGACATTTCCACTTTATTCTCAGTTTATTTTATAATTAAAGTAGAATGTTGTAAACTAAACTTCATCCTAAAATCAATGTTTAATTTACTAGATTTTCTCAAACCCTGTCACTAGTTAATGCAACACATCAAATACTTTGTGTTAAGTGTTCCCCGACCCAGTCGTTAATCACTCGCTTCTTAAACTGACTTCCTCCGCACTAAGAGCAGGCGCCTGCAGCAATCACCGCACAGAATCCATTCACTTCATGATATTCCTGCTCTCTACCAAAACCACACAATAAACATCTTTGTGAAATTAAAACTAGTTATTAACTTAGCCGACGGAGTGTTCAGAACTTTATAAATATCTTCGTTATACATGTTTAATTATGCCATCCATTCAGAGTTGCGCCTATCTCCGAACGAGTCAATAGCACATCGCAGAATGAATACAAGCAAAACATACACTAGCAAGTACAAAAACAAGTACAACTTGGCTTGCAGTATTATCCAGTAGTATAGAAACAGTATTTACACATCTGACCTTTTAAAACTAAAGTATCTCCAGGCGACGGATGTGACTCCTTTATTTTGGCAAAAGTTCTTCTGTTCATCACATGTTCAACTTTACTTTTAGTTCAGTTTCGGAATGCTCTCTGTCCATTTTCACCGCGCGGCATACCTATGCTACCGCCCACTATTTGGTGGTGTAGCAGTGAAAAAGAGCCCTAGTGCAACAAATCTGTGTTTAGCGGTGTAGCATTGAAAAAGGTCCCCACTTAAACAGTTTCCCGCTATGCCACGTTCCGAACGTCGTTTAGGCAATTTAAACCGGTGTTGCGGTATAAGAAAAATCCATATCATAAAAAAAAATAAAAAACGGTTTTCAGTATGAACAAGTGTACCGCCCAGCACTACTTGTACGTCCGTAATATTTTCTGTTACAGTAATACTGGCTTGTATGTGGCTGTAATATGCGTCACCGTATTGTGTGCCTTTAATTTTCTCTCGCAGTAATACTGGTTTGTATTTCCGTAAAATGCCTGTAATTTTCTCTGACGGTAATACTGGCTTTGATGTCCATAATATGCGTTTAATTTTCTGTCACAACAGTGGGCAATCAGCAGATTCTCCCCAGCAATTGATGTAATGTATGGCGTGCAGTTGATAATCGTGTCTGTGGCGTCTCTCCAGCAAGTACTGTGCAGTTCCCCAGCAAGTATTTTAATCCTTCCTGGCGTGCAGCTGATTATTGTATGTGTGGCGTCTCCCCAGCAACGGATTTTATGTTCGCGAAAATAAATCTACTTTTAAATGTCATCCTATTGTAATATCCTGAAAATTCGTATATTTAGGAAAACCCCTTCAACAACTGACACTTTACACTTTACCGGGCCAGGCTTCTTAATCGCAAATCTGACATCCTCAGAGTGAACACTTGCACAACAACAAACACTAATCCCAACTCTTTGGGGAAGCTGGTCTCCGCGTCTCAGTACCCGATTGGATTTTTTGTGCCTTTTGTTTTAAGTCTTGCCTCATTTACAGAATTCCGATTGGATCGGCCGCGCGATATTTTATAGGTCCTGCCCTCTCTGTCTTGTGTGACGCGTCAGACGGCCTTTGAAGCATCTGCTTTGAAGCATCGCACCGCGCCCTGCACATGCGCACTTCACCAGAAGACACACACACACGGACACTGGACGCACACAGGGGTTTTATTAAAGAGGATGTAGTGTTGTCATGTTGCTGCTTTGGTGGAGGGATATACATATATATTTTTTCTACGTTGGGAATGTGCAGTAGTGATTTGTTTTCCATTTAATATATTCACTTATTTGACATACCTGTTTTTGCGTGCTTGTGTAAACCGTCGATTGAGGGGAAAATTTCATTTGTTAGAGGTACAGCTTGATATAAGATTCATCTCAGTAATTTATCCAGGCCACAGGCCTTGGTAGTGCAGCTGCCGGCTGGGTAAGGGGTTGGCCATAACAACCTTAGAATTCATTGTGCATCTGCCGTCCGCAGTTCCATCTTCAAAGAAGAGAAGAGAAGTGTGCCAGGACCTGCGGCATCCATACATGCCCAAGCCTTAGAATCCCCTGCCCCACCATGCTTAACAGATGAGATGATCTGCTTTGGATCTTGGGCAGTTCCTTCTCATTTACACACTTTGCTCTTGCCATCACTCTGAGGAGGTTCATCTTTGTCTCATTTTTCCAGAATTCTGCAGGCTCTTTTAAGTTCTTTCTTCACAAACTGGAATCTGGCCATCCTTTCATTGTGGTTAACTAAAGCAGTGCACTGGGGCCCGTACCTACGCAACCACTCAGCATGTCACAATATACATAGAATAGAATGGGGCCCCTAAGCTCATGCCCAGCATACCCATGCGTTAAGACGGCCCTGCTCTGTATTTCTGTTCATGACATCTGCTGATAGTCATCTCTGACACACACACACACACACACATATATCGGCCCCCTGAAGACTGTTTCTGATCTGTCAGACAGGCGTTGGGGGCTTTTTCTTTACCGTAGTGAGAATTCATCTGTCATCAGCAGTGGAGGTCTTCCTTGTCCAACCAGTCCCTTTGTAATTACTGAGCCCACCAGTGTGTTCTTTCTTCTTCATGATATTCCAGACAGTTGTTTTCAGTCATCCTAAGGTTTTATTGATGTCTCCAATGGTTTTATTCTTGCTTTTCAGCCTCCTGATAGCTTCTTTGACTTTCACTGGCACAGCTCTTGTCCTCATGTTGAACAATGGCAACTCCAGACTCCAAAGGGTAGAACCAAGCCAAGGTATCTTATGAAGCCATGAAACCCACCTGAGGTATCACAAACACCTGGGATGCCAATTGTCTCAATCACTGTAGTGCCCTGAAATGGGGGGACGGTGTAAAAAACGTTTTGTGTGATGCTAATGTATGCAAATCCCCTTAAATGAAAGTCTGAAATGTGCACTTTAATCACAATGTCTGAAGTGTTTGATTTGTAATTTTACACTGTGGAGCAAAGAGCTAAGAAAGCATATGACAGGGTGCCTTGAGAAGAGTTGTGGTGTTGTATGAGGAAGTCAGGAGTGGCAGAGAAGAACATAAGAGTGGTACAGGATATGTACAAGGGAAGTGTGACAGTGGTGAGGTCTGTGACAGGAGTGACAGATACATTCAAGGTGGAGGCGAGATTACATCAGGGATCAGCTCTGAGCCCTTTCTTATTTGCAATGGTGATGAACAGGTTGACAGACGAGATTAGACAGGAGTCCCCGTGGACTATGATGTTTGCTGATGACATTGTGATCTGTAGCGATATTAGGGAGCAGGTTGAGGAGACCATAGAGACGTGGAGATATGCTCTAGAGAGGAGAGAAATGAAGGTCAGTAGGACCACCAAGACAGAATACATGTGTGAGAATGAGGGGAAGGTCAGAGGAATGGTGAGGATGCAGGGAGTAGAGTTATCGAAGGTGGATGAGTTTAAATACTTGGGATCAACAGTACAGAGTAATGGGGATTGTGGAAGAGAAGTGAAGAAGAGAGTGCCGGCAGGGTGGAGTGGGTGGAGAAGAGTGTCAGGAGTGATTTGTGACAGACGGGTATCAGCAAGAGTGAAAGGGAAGGTCTGCAGGACGGTAGTGAGACCAGCTATGTTATATGGGCTGAAGACAGTGGCACTGACCAGAAACCAGGAGACAGAGCTGGAGGTGGCAGAGTTAAAGATGTTAAGATTTGCATTGAGTGTGATGAGGATGGACAGGATTAGAAATGAGGGCATTAGAAGGTCAGTTCAAGTTGGACGGTTGGGCAACAAAGTCAGAGAGGCGAGATTACGTTGGTTTGGACATGTGCAGAGGAGAGAGGCTGGGTATATTGAGAGAAGGATGATAGGGATAGAGCTGCCAGGGAAGAGGAAAAGAGGAAGGCCTAAGAGAAGGTTTATGGATGTGGTGAGAGAGGACATGCAGGTGATGGGAGTAACAGAACAAGATAGAGAGGACAAGAAGATATGGAAGAAGTTGATCTGCTGTGGCGACACCTAACCGGAGCAGCCGAAAGAAGAAGAAGAAGAAGAGGAGCAGAGGGCTAAATCAGGGAAAAATGTGTCTTTCTTCCAAACATTATGGAGGGCACACTACTACGTATATCCGTGTGCTCGTAGACATACTGTATGGCATCAGTGTTAGTTTTTATAGCACAACTCAATAGCCACTTTCACTGACCACTGCATGAGTGGTCCTAATGTGAGTCTGCTCTTCATATCACCCCATGTATTTAATGCCTGATGTGATATGTTGTACTTGTAATGGCTAATAATAATGACTTGTCACATATGTGCATCAGAGGATCTCCCTCCAAGATCTTCCCAGGTATGTGATGCCACCCCAGGCCAAGAGGGGGCACTGCCATTAACAGTCTTGCCTTTTTCATCATCCACAGTACAGAGAAACCACCCCAGTGAGGGTGACTGACTCCGCCCCTTCCAGTCTATAAGAATGCGACCGCCCAGAAGGAGGAGTCACTTCTACCCAAAACGACCAGCGCTAAGGAGCTCCAAGAATATCCCAAGGCAGACCAAAGAGTCCCATTAAGTGCAGCCATATCATTTGTATGGTGATTAGTTAGTTTCCTTATTATGCCATCATGCATTTGTTTTTATTTTGAGCACAGAAGTAAACAGTGAGGACCTGGTTGGCAACCCAAAAATTCCCATTTTTCAAGCCTGTTATTCCTTTGGTCGACCACAGGGATTAACATGACGAGTAACAAAAATGTTTGAATCAAAATTACAGCATATATTTAAAGTAGAGAACAAAAATTAGAAAACATTAGGAAAATAGTATATTTTCATTATAACAATAGCTCCTGCTTTATCTGAAAGTATGATACTAATCTCCAAATCCTGAAATAAGCTACAAATAGCGCTACACTCATTTCTAGTTAAAATGAAAAACATTTTCTTCAATGTTAGCCAACACTTATTTGTAAAAAGTGTTAATCTTGGGAGCAGAGGAGGAGGCAAAGTAGATTTAAGTGCAAGTGCAGATTTTTGTAATCTGGATTTTTAAAGAAAAGCACGTAAACAGATCTTTCTAAAGAACTTAAATAACTCAATGTGTGGTTTAAATAGACTGAAGACATAAGAAAGACCCTCAGAGAGAACAGAAACTTCATCAGAAGTCAAAGTGTTTGAAGAGATCTTAATCACTAGGATGTTATACGCTTTTTCCTATGATGTTTGTCCGGTCGCTGTGGTAAAGGGGTCCGATGTTCTCTGCCTCATCGGGTGACACGTTGATCTAAATAAGATGAAGTAGTAGATAACTGTGAAGGACCTGAGTCTACCGAAGAAGAGGAAGAGGAGGCAGACAAATATGAAAAGCCCAGCTGGTGTCACAGACGACTGAGGTCATTACCTGGCCGGGATGCCTGGAGGGACTGGAAAGAGACATAAATCGCTTCCATGGGAACAAGGGGGCAGCCACCCTGGATAAAAAGAGGACCACGGGAAAGGGACAAAGAGGATTTGACCTATTGGGAACTGTGGCCACCGCCAGGGGGTGCTTTAAGCTTCAGGAGACCCGGATGTGATTACTTCCGCCACACTTGGCAAGATGACGGAGGGATTGGCCAGGGACGCCCGGAGTGCTTCCGGTTCAAAGGGCAGCACTTCTGCCACACCAGGAAGTGCTGCCGGATGGACATCATCAGCCACCTGGAGCACATTCGGGCAGGAATAAAAGGGGCCGCCTCCTTACAGTCAGTGAGCCAGAGTCGGGAGTGGGAGAAGGACGAAGCTCCCAGGAGGAGAGGAAAGGCGGCCAAGGACTTGAAAGACTAGATTTTGGGGTGATTACTGCTTTGTGCATTGTGTGCTGTGTGGAACTGTGTTTATTTAATGGTTAATAAATGTGTGTCTTTTATAAAGATGTGGTCTCCGACTGGTGGTGTCCGGGCAACTATCACACTGGCAATGCATTTTTTTGGTAGCTGGAAGAAGATTGTGAGTGTTTTAAAGGAGGCAAGCCATTTGTACTCAAAACCAGAGCTTTTGTTCCTAATATCTCTATTGTAATGAATAAGCAGAACAATGTCAAAGATTTGGGGCACCTTACGGCCAACCCCGTATAATTAGAATAATTGAATGTAAAGAAAACGAGTGTATGTCGTAGCGAAAAATTGTCACCAAAAGGCTTTTTACCTGAAATGAAGGCTATTAGGAGACACAGATGATAGGCAGACAGAGTTTATAGTTTTATTGCAATAAAACAACAATAATAATAACACGGACTCAACCCATTACGGCCAAATTAAGCTGAGCGCTGAACAGTTCAGAACTCAAAACTTATATAGTAAATTCTTATCACACCGACCTCGCTCAAATTAGCTCATTTGCTGTTTTCTCTGACACCCCTCTGCACCTGCCCAGCCGATACGTGGAGTTCTCATGGGAACCATTATTATCTCCTGACTTCTCCCTGCAGCTGGCCTCCGGTATTTTTACTGTCTATTGTCCATCTTTACTTTCTGTTTTGCTTATTATGATTGGCTTCGGCCGGGCAAATGTTCCTACTTCCATATTTGGACTTTCTCTTATTACTTCCCTTTCCTTGGCTTGCAAGCTAGTTTATACTGGGTGGCTTAAAGCTAAGCTTTAATTAAAAAGAAATATGGCATGCGCTTTTATTTAATCATTTGCTTGGCAGGCCTGACTTGCATTAATATCTGCACTAAGGTTAATGCTTATATATTTTTCTATATTTATTTATACTAATACATGAATATACTAATTTTTATTTTCCGTACATTACATCATCTTGACCTCACTGTAACAATGCATTTGCTGTGTCGGCTGACTCACTGGTTTCTCACGTACCTATCCTGATCATTTTTTCTACATTTTGTTATTGGTATCATTCCTTGCTTTCTGGCCTTTAAAACGACAGGTGTTCTTATTCCCCCTTCTCTTGTCCTAGTTTCTGTACGTCATTCTCTTCCTGTTCTATCCTTCCTTTCCCAATATTGGTAATTTTCCTTCAAGCTTTAACTAGAAAATGCAATATAACTAATGTCTTTATTTAACTACTAGTCATTAAGCCCATTACAATAACGGGCGCTAGAACAGTAGTGCATAACCATTAGTAAGAACAGTCTATATTAAATGGCATGGGACTTTGACCTCATTCTTTTTGTTGGTCATATTTTTCTTTGTCTTTCAGCCTTTCTTTTGTTGGTTTCTACTTGCTGAGCTGACCGTTCTTTGTGGGCTGCCGCCGTGTATTGTGTGTCTTTAATTTTCTGTGATAGTAATACTGTCTTGTACGTCCGCTGGCTTGTACGCCCGTAATATACCTTTAATTTTCTCTGGCGGTAATACAGGCATGCGCGTCGGTAATATGCCTTTAATTTTCTCTGATAGTAATACTGGCTTGTATGTGGCTGTAATATGCGTCACTGTATTGTGTACCTTTAATTTCCTCTCGTAGTAATACTGGTTTGTATTTCTGTAAAACGCCTGTAACTTTCTCTGACAGTAATATCGCACATCGCACCGTGCCCCGCGCATGCGCACTTCACCAGAAGACACACACACACGGACACCTGGATGCACATAGGGATTTTATTAAAGAGGATTTGCTTGACATATCTTATTAGCTTGTCATGTCTAAATTATGCTAAATCTAATACTTTAGAAGTTGTCATTAATTACTTTTAATGCTAAAATTTTTTATCTTCCATATGTACAACACAAAAAAGTGAGTCAACCCAATTACCGTCTCAGGTAGACTGCCCAAGATGGCGGCTCCTCCTGATTTCAGGCCTTCTGGGAGGAAGAGGCTGATCTAGGTGGATGGACCCTGGAAGTGACATCAGGGATGGAACAGTGTCAGTCTTCCTTTCTGCAGAAGGGCGAGAAGAGAGATTGCTATTACACAGCGCCATCTCCTGTCTTGGTGGAGAATTACCACCACCTAAGCCTTTAAGCTGTTTCCCATTCGCACATCCATGACGCTATCAAACTTTTATTAGTGTTACTGTTTTTGAATCTGTTTTCCTTATTGAATTACTATGATAATTGCATTCAATTTACAATTCACTATGATCTTGCTAGTATTTTGTTGCCATGCTATATTTAAACAGAATTTCATTTAGATAGTGTAAAAGAGGACAAGACAAGGATTTGGGGAGACATCTCTACCCTGAATATTGTAAAGTCAAAAATATGAAGAAGCTTTTCAGCAAAAAAAAAAAACCATCTCTAAGGATGTGAGTCTCAGATCAGACTATCCAAGATGGCGACACTTCTGGTTAAAATCAGGCCAGGCAGGGAGAGGCGGGTCCAGGTGGACGGACTGGAAGTGATGTCAGAGGTAATGAGGTTGTCAATCATCCAGTCTGCACAGGAAGGAAGAGAAGAGGTGTTAGAATACAGCGCCACCCTGTGGTTTTGGTGGGGAATTACAACACCCAGAGCCTTTAAGTTGTCCCCAAGGTGCACGTGTGCGGCAATAGATAGAACTTTACTTGGCTTTTAGGGAGAAATGTAGCTTTTTACAGAAGCTCTTTAAATAAATAAATACACAAATGGGCATCATTTGTAGCGCTACCACATAGATGTTAGGTGTTTTCTGCTGTCTGTCTGGTTTGCATGTGTGGGTATTAGGATAGCCCACACGGACGATGAATGACAGCGGCTCCCCAGAAGGTGGGACATCCATTTTTTTGTTTCTGTAGGGAAATTTGCATACACCGTGCCGTTTTTTAAAAAGGAGGGAGGAAAACTATCGAGAAAATATAATACGTAAAAGATCTACCGTATATACTTGCATTTAAGTTCTCCCGCGGATTAGTCGGGGATTGATTGTATCGTATAATTTCTGGTATTTTATAATGTCGGTCGTATAAGTCGAATGCACAAAACTCCTGCTATTGGTCCAAGAGATTATGATATGCTAACGCCCACCAGAGAGGGTAACCACAGAGCACACAGCCTTTTATTTCTATGTATTGTGCCTGTAAGAGCCAATCTTAGAAAGTTAAAGTTTTGAGTTAAACTCATTTTAATGTTTGTTTAATTTGAAAATAATATAATTTCTTTCATAGTCATAGTTAATGGTATAGTCTTTTCCCCCTATAAGTTAGTAAGAGATAGAACCTTCTTGCTATAACTAAGAAACTGTGTGATAATAGATACAGTTGTGTTTATAACAGGTCCCAGCACATAGGGACTTTAAAGACCCATTTTCTACACAGAGATGGGATAGGCATACAGTTTTCTGACCGTTTAGAAATGGTTCAGAAATGTTAAGCAAATAGTAACGATTTAAGATGTAACAAGATTTAAGCTTTGAACAGAACTTTTCTTAATAAGAATTTTCCTTTTTTTTTGCTATTTTAATTTTCTTTTTTGTGTGAACTGTTTTACTTTGAATTTTAATTACACTTTTAAAAATGAAGATATTTTGTCTGTGGAATCATTTCTACGCATCAGGCTTTTGTTGAATCCCATTTTTTGAGTTAGAGCTGCTGAACTTTGGTAACTTTGGAAAAACGCAACTACAGTGCCTACGTGACCACATGGTAATACTCGAACTATTGCACTGTTTTGTGTTTTTTGTATCTGACACCCTCATACACCTTTATCGTATGACCATCACTTATCTACAACGGGGCATTCCATCAGAAGAAAGTATGAAGCTGATTTTAAATTAAAAGATGTTGAAGTGGTGAAAGAAATCGGTAACTGCGCTGCTGCAACAAAGTTCAATGTGTCTGAGAAACTCATGTGCGAGATTGGAGGAGGCAAGAAGATGTTAAAAAAAAATTAAGTGTTGTATTTTTGAACGGGTGTACAAGTCGGGGTCTGGTTTTATGATCAATTTTTCGGGTTTCAATACCCGACTTATACGCAAGTTTATACGGTAACTAAATAGATCAGCATCTGCCCGGGCCATGGAAAAAGATTCTGCAGCTCCAAAAAGAACTGTCTGTTAGGACGAATTCAGTGATTCACTCCTGGAGCGTGAAAGTTGTATTCCGTTATCATTAGCAGATTCAGGTGAGCGCACAAAGACTGACTGTAAAAGATTTTTCAGTTAAAACTTCAACTGTATGGGGTCGGCTGGCATTCTACACTTTATTCACCTGTTGCTAACAGCTGGCTGGAACTTTGGACTTGTGAGTGAATTTCAGAAGGGGACTGGGAGCTGTGATTTTTCCATTGTATATATTTTTTATTTGGATGTATAGGGTTGGTGGCGGGGTAGGAAAGGGATTGTGGCTGTTTTTCATCTTCTTGACCTTCTTTTTGGTATAATATTTTTCTCATTGCTTACAGATATTGCCTTATAGCATGTTTTTTTTTTTACTGTATAACAACAACAACATGTATTTCTATAGCATGTTTGTTAGCGCAAAGTGCTTTACAAGAAAAATATAAAAATAAGATTAGGCAATACTAACTAACAGAGAATAAAGTAAGGTCCGACGATCAAAAGACAGAAAAAACAAACAAACAAAAAAACTCCAGAGGGCTGAAAAAAACAAAAAACAAAATCTGCAGGGGTTCCAAGGCCATGAGACCACCCAGCCCCCCACTGGGCATTCTACCTAACATCAATGATCTCAATCAGTCCTCATGGTTTTCAGGCTTCGCGTGGAAGAATTTGATGATGATGGTCATGTGGACCTCAATGTAGGGACAACATGGTGCCCTGATCAGGTGGTGGTGGCACAGATTGCCACCACAGAAAAACCAGAAAAAGAACAGCAGAGAAAGCAGGAGTTAGTACGGATTGTGGAGCCATGATAAAAACGATCATTCAATGCATATACAGAATATCAGGGTTACACTAAAATGAAGCTCTGAGAAAGCCACGTTCAAGTAATGTGTTTTTAGCAGTTTTTTAAAGTGCTCCACCGTATCAGCCTGGAGAATTTCTATCCATCCATCCATCCATTTTCCAACCCGCTGAACCCGAACACAGGGTCACGGGGGACTGCTGGAGCCAATCCCAGCCAACACAGGGCAGGAACCAATCCCGGGCAGGGTGCCAACCCACCGCAGGACACACACAAACACCAAGCACACACTAGGGCCAATTTAGAATCACCAATCCACCTAACCTGCATGTCTTTGGACTGTGGGAGCAAACCGGAGTGCCCGGAGGAAACCCACGCAGACACGGGGAGAACATGCAAACTCCACGCAGGGAGGACCCGGGAAGCGAACCCAGGTCCCCAGGTCTCCCAACTGCGAGGCAGCAGCGCTACCCACTGCGCCACCGTGCCGCCCGGAGAATTTCTATCGGTCAGCTATTCCAGGTTTTAGGTGCCTAACAGCAGAAGGCCACCTCAGCACTTCTTTTAAGTTTAGCTCTCAGAATTGTAAGCAGACCCTCATTTGAAGATCTAAGGGTATGATTTGGAGTGTAAGGTGAGAGGCATTCCCAGCTATATTTCATTTGTCTGTTTGAACTGAACATTTCAGGAGGGGACGTACTGCGGGGTGCTGCAGGGTGACATATTGGCCTATCCTGTTTGTCAGCTGCCCTCCAGTTAGGATGGTGAGTGGTAGCGATCGGCCCGTTTCAGCGTGTCAGGGGCCGATTTGTTATACCTTGACTCAATGACTGTGAGCTGTCCAGACCCTAAGCCAGCGTATAATAACATTTCCACCACCATGCTTCACAGCTGATATGAGATTCTTTTTCTGAACTTCTGTCTTTGGTTTACAGCTAATATGCCTACTATTATTTTGGCCAAAGATACTCTGCCTTGGATTCATCTCTCTAAAGCAGTGGTTCTCAAACTGTGGGACGGGCCCCCCAAGGGGGGCACGAAGTAACAAAAAGGGGGGCGCGAAGATATATCCATTTTGACGAAAATTCATTGCAGCAACTCCAAATCGTACTCAGTAATTTGTATGGCCCCCCTGCCACCGTTACTTGTATGCATGCCTGACAATGTCCTAATGAGATCACAGATGGTGACCTGAGGGGATCTTATCCCAGATCTGGACCAGGGCTTCACTAAGCTCCTGAACAGTCTGTGGTGCAACCTGGCGGCGTTGGATGGACCGAAACATAATGTCCCACCCAGAGGTGTTCTTTTGGATTGAGGTCAGGCGAGTGAGCGTGGGGGCCAGTCAATGGTATCAATTCCTGCATCCTCCAAGAACTGACTGCATACTCTCGCCACATGAGGCCGGGCATGGATGTGCACCAGGAGGAACCCAGGAGCCTCTGCACCAGCACAGGGTCTGACAGTGGGTCCAAGGATTTTATCCCGATACCTAATGGCAGTCAAGGTGCCATTGTCTAGCCTTGTAGAGGTCTGTGCGTCCCTCCATGGATATGTGCCTCCCCAGACCATTACTGACCCACCACCAAACTAGTCATGCTGAACGATGTTACAGGCAGCATAACGTTCTCCATGGCTTCTCCAGACCCTTTCACGTCTGTCACATGTGCTCAGGGTGAACCTGCTCTCATCTGTGAAAAGCACAGGGTGTCAGTGGTGGACCTGACAATTCTGGTATTCTATAGCAAATGCCAATCGAGCTCCATGGTGCCGGCAGTGAGCACAGGGCCCACTAGAGGATGTCGGACCATCAGGCCCCCCTCACGAAGTCTATTTCTGATTGTTTGGTCAGAGACATTCACACCAGTGGCCTGCCTGCTGGAGGTCATTTTGTAGGCTCTGGCGGTGCTCATCCTGTTCCTAAATGCCCAAAGGAGCAGATACTGGTGGGTCCTGCTGATGGGTTAAGGACCTTCTACGAGGGGCCCTGTCCAGCTCTCCTAGAGTAACTGCCTGTCTCCTGGACTCTCCTCCATGCCCTTGAGACTGTGCTGGGAGATACAGCAAACCTTCTGGCAATGGCACGTATTGATGTGCCTGCCATCCTGGAGAAGTTGGACTACCTGTGCCACCTCTTTAGGGTCCAGGTATGGCCTCATGCTACCAGTAAGGATACTGACCGTAGCCAAATGCAAAACGAGAGACAAAACAGACGAGGAGGGGAAAATGTCAGCGGCCTCCACCTGTTAAACCATTCATTCCTGTTTTGGGGGTTGTCTCATTGTTGGCCCTCTAGGACACCTGTTGTTAATTTCATTAACACCAAAATAACTGAAACTGATTAACAATATGACAAAGATATAGCAACTAGATGGATGGACACAAAGATACACAAACATACAAATACTTACCCTTTAATCAGGGGTTTAGGAGCATTCACTGATAAAGTGCATTGCCGCACCCACCACATGATGAACCATCTCAGGATCCCAAATTAGGACCCAAGTGCAGCAATGCCATGGGTGACACCTCAGCACAAAACTAGTTTGAGGTTTTTGATGGTGGCTGGAGTGCCAATCCTCCCACCAACCCCCGAGTTTTCCCTGTAAGTTGAAGGACCTGCTTGCAGGGTTGCCTGCAGGTTAACGTCATACTCAGGACAGAGCAATTGCAGGTTAAGGGCCTTGCTCAAGGGCCCAATGGAATGAATCACTTCTGGCATTTATGGGATTTGAACCGGCAACCTTCCAATTGCTGTCGCAGATCACTTTGAGTCCACTGATTTTATCAAAGTGTTTTTATATTGTTTTATAAAGTTTTTTTTATAAAGTTCACTGAGAAAATGAATCTACTCAGGTCTGGGATTCATTGACAGAGAAAGCATTTAAATCCATCTGCTTTACGTCTGGTGTAAATGCCAAAAGGAAGTAATGACCTACACAGTAATGCAACATCCCCAACATGAGATAAAGAGATAAAATGCAGCCTGAGAGAGAGAAAAAGACAAAGATCTGCTGAGATCTGCCAAACTTCACTCAGATTAAAAATAAATGTAACCTCTAATTTAATTACAGGGGACATGGGAGAACTGTTCTGTTAATTCTGAATTAATAATTTCTCTGTTGGATACAGGCATATTTCTAATGTTGTTTTTCTACAATTTATATATTTCTGCTGCAGAAGTACAAGCCGTGACTGATGTTGTTGAACAAGCAACCAACAGTTTGAAAGTTAAGGTTAGTTTTTTGCCTTAAGAGTGCTTCATTATTAATGAGATTTGTATATTAATTGGATATCAAGAAACCTTCACAGCTGTGGCCTTGTATTGACACACATGCTTGTGAATTATTTATAAAGAGTAAAATACTCATTGAGTCCTTTTCATGCAGTATTCTAGTGGCTATGTATATTTTATAAACTAAACCTGAAATTTTTAAATGCTACATACGTTTTATTCTTATCACTTCCAGCCAAAACATCACATCAACAATCGCATGCGATGCACTTAACTGACAATTTTTGCAGTGAGCTTAACATGACATCACTTTTGGAGTTTCTATAAGGAATCCTCATTCAAAATCAGCACGTCTTGGATCACATTTCTATTTATAAACAGCCAAATGATTTTATACATTTACAATAAGAATCTTCAAAGTACTCTGTAATTACACTTTATATTCTTCTACTGTTTTAAATTTACACCCCTAATTTATATATAACAAAATCTGTCCAGACCCCAATGGTATCTCATTTATACCACTTGTAAGACATTTACTGGTAGAGATGTAAATGCATCATGGCATGTTCTCAAGGAAGCTGCCTGGAATCCTTCCAGTTCATTCTTTAAAGTTACTTTAGCTGATCCATATGCTTGGCATGGCCCAATTATAATACAATGTGAGTTAATCCTAAAAAAAGAAGTGCACAAGAGGACAGCACATGATGTGAGCAATTACAATTTTTGAAAAGTTTCAGAAATCCAAGCACATACAAGCAGATAGATAGATAGATAGATAGATAGATAGATAGATAGATAGATAGATAGATAGATAGATAGATAGATAGATAGATAGATAGATAGATAGATAGATAGATAGATAGATAGATAGATAGCAATTTTAGTATAGTAGGCAGGATAGCACAGATGAGAAAAATATCAATTTAAGGATAGATAGATAGAATTTGGTATAGTAGGCAGGATTAGATAGATAGATAGATAGATAGATAGATAGATAGATAGATAGATAGATAGATAGATAGATAGATAGATAGATAGATAGATAGATAGATAGATAGATAGATAGATAGATAGATAGATAGATAGATAGCAATTTTAGTATAGTAGGTAGGATAGCACAGATGAGAAAAATATCAATTTAAGGATAGATAGATAGATAGATAGATAGATAGATAGATAGATAGATAGATAGATAGATAGATAGATAGATAGATAGATAGATAGATAGATAGATAGATAGATAGATAGATAGATAGATAGATAGATAGATAGAATTTGGTATAGTAGGCAGGATTAGATAGATAGATAGATAGATAGATAGATAGATAGATAGATAGATAGATAGATAGATAGATAGATAGATAGATAGATAGATAGATAGATAGATAGATAGATAGATAGATAGATAGATAGATAGATAGATAGATAGATAGATAGATAGAATTTGGTATAGTAGGCAGGATTAGATAGATAGATAGATAGATAGATAGATAGATAGATAGATAGATAGATAGATAGATAGATAGATAGATAGATAGATAGATAGATAGATAGATAGATAGATAGATAGATAGATAGATAGATAGAATTTGGTATAGTAGGCAGGATTAGATAGATAGATAGATAGATAGATAGATAGATAGATAGATAGATAGATAGATAGATAGATAGATAGATAGATAGATAGATAGATAGATAGATAGATAGATAGATAGCAATTTTAGTATAGTAGGTAGGATAGCACAGATGAGAAAAATATCAATTTAAGGATAGATAGATAGATAGATAGATAGATAGATAGATAGATAGATAGATAGATAGATAGATAGATAGATAGATAGATAGATAGATAGATAGATAGATAGATAGATAGATAGATAGAATTTGGTATAGTAGGCAGGATTAGATAGATAGATAGATAGATAGATAGATAGATAGATAGATAGATAGATAGATAGATAGATAGATAGATAGATAGATAGATAGATAGATAGATAGATAGATAGAATTTGGTATAGTAGGCAGGATTAGATAGATAGATAGATAGATAGATAGATAGATAGATAGATAGATAGATAGATAGATAGATAGATAGATAGATAGATAGATAGATAGATAGATAGATAGATAGATAGATAGATAGATAGATAGATAGATAGCAATTTTGGTATAGTAGGCAGGATAGCACAGATGAGAAAAATATCAATTTAAGGATAGATAGATAGAATTTGGTATAGTAGGCAGGATTAGATAGATAGATAGATAGATAGATAGATAGATAGATAGATAGATAGATAGATAGATAGATAGATAGATAGATAGATAGATAGATAGATAGATAGATAGATAGATAGATAGATAGATAGATAGATAGCAATTTTAGTATAGTAGGTAGGATAGCACAGATGAGAAAAATATCAATTTAAGGATAGATAGATAGATAGATAGATAGATAGATAGATAGATAGATAGATAGATAGATAGATAGATAGATAGATAGATAGATAGAATTTGGTATAGTAGGCAGGATTGGATAGATAGATAGATAGATAGATAGATAGATAGATAGATAGATAGATAGATAGATAGATAGATAGATAGATAGATAGAATTTGGTATAGTAGGCAGGATTAGATAGATAGATAGATAGATAGATAGATAGATAGATAGATAGATAGATAGATAGATAGATAGATAGCAATTTTAGTATAGTAGGCAGGATAGCACAGATGAGAAAAATATCAATTTAAGGATAGATAGATAGAATTTGGTATAGTAGGCAGGATTAGATAGATAGATAGATAGATAATTAATTAATTTTTAAAATGACCTTTATTTTAAACAGTAACAAAAACATTAACAAAACAATATACACATTCAATTAACATAAAAAAAACAAGCGTCATAATAAACAAGAAGCCATACATCCGACCCCAACTACTCCCCCTTTACACTCCTCCTACTCCGCACATTAATAATAACTTTAATAGTTAATAATTCAGTATAACACAAAGACCACCTTTACTCCCCTTTACACTCCTCCTACTCCGCACATTAATAATAACTTTAACAGTAAATAATTCATTATAACACAAAGACCACCTGTACTCCCCTTTACACTCCTCCTACTCCGCACAATAATAACTACATGATGTTGATGCCCACCATTACTGTCTTGTTATTCCCAGTTGAACACCAGTTCACCCCCCTCCACAGCACACAGTACCTGTCGTGTCCCCCACATGTCGCTAAACATTTCTAAATTGTTAGTTAGTTTATGATACATGAAATCAAGTTTCAGTCTACTTTTAATTAAAATTTTAAAGAGCAGCAGAGCGTCAGTCCCCATAAGGTTCTTCTCTTTGTTTCTCCTTGTTTTTAAAATTGCTAACTTGGCTTGTCCTAACAGAAAATTTCCAATAACACATTTATTCTTATTTTTTTGGTAATAATTAATACCAAAGACAAAGCAAATAGTAGAGAACTTAAAACCAAATCCACCAAGAAGAGAGTCCAAGAACCTGAACAACGGCTTCAGCCGTGCACAGTGAATAAACAGATGAAAAATGGTTTCTCTCACATTACAGAACGGACACTGGTCAGTCTCTGAAACTTTAATCGTAAACAGAAACGAGTTTGTGGCTAAGGCCGAGTGTGTTATCCTCCACTGCAGATCTCCAAGTCTTTTCTGTAATGGGAGTTTATAATAAGCTCTCCATGAAGGTGAGATATTCTCAGAGACCTGCAGTTCCTTCCTCCACAGTGTGTCAGGTAACTCCTTCAATTGATTATAAAATGTCACTTTGACACACAGTTTATACAGTTCTTTTTTGGTAAACAGTTCAAAGTCTTTTTCAACTACAGTACCAAAACGGAGAAGGCGCCCAGGCCTGTCTGTGTGGTCAGTGACATTTGGCCTCACGATAATGGCAGGTGATGTCATCTCTACCTCTAGTTTGTCCTCACCTTTGAAATATTCGGCACACACAGAACTCGCTCCTGACCTCCTCAGTGCTGTTTTTACCTGGCTGAGAAAAAGTTCAACCAGGCGTATTGATCTGATGCCCAGGACTGTCGCTAGGTGGGCTGGGGTGTGCCAGCACCTCATATCTGTGTTAATCAGGTCAATTATTTTTAAAAGTCTATTGTTCAAAAGAATAGATACAAAAAATTCTGAAAGCAATAATGGGCATTCTATCAGAGGATTCCACACTAAAGGTTCTTCTATGAACCAATTAGTACTCTCCAGATTTAGCCTGGTCCTCCTGAGGTTTCTGTGCCAGATTTGAAGTGCGGAATGATAAAATTTTGGCAACTCAGACCGAACAAACACTGCATTGTTTAAAAAGAAAAAATGTTCAGCAAAATTGAAGCCTCTTACTCTGCGAAATAAAGTAAAGGCCAGCTGTCTCCACGGCAGGTGCTCGGGTCCGTATAAGAGTCGATGTAACATTTGGAGTCTAAATGCCTCCATCTTGCTTAACAAGTCAATGAGTCCCTGACCGCCTTCTTCTACAGGCAGATACAGGACACTACGCCTCACCCAATGTATTCCATCCCAAAAGAACTCTAAAATCATGCTCTGGATGGTCTTGATGATAGATAATGGGGGGTCAACACACTGCAACTTATGCCAGAACATGGAGGCTATTAAATTATTAATAATGAGGACCCTGCCACGACAGGAGATCTCCTTATGAAGGTATTTCCATTTGTTCAGCCTGGCTTGAACTCTTTCTACCCAGTCTGCCCAGTTTTCTTCAGCAAAACCTCCCTTTCCCAAAAACACCCCCAGGTATCTGAAGACTCTTCTATTCCACTGAAGACCACCAGGCAGGTCTGGTGGGTCCCCATTCCTCCAGTTGCCAATCAAAAAAGCATTGCTTTTGTCCCAATTAATCTTTGCAGACGACAGTTGCTCAAATTTATCCAGGCAATATTTCACTGCCATGATGTCTCCAGGATGACAGATAAACACTGACAAATCATCTGCATACGCGACCACCTTAAGGTTTAAGTTCGGGCACTGAGGGATGTTCAGACCTTGAAGGTGGATGCGAAGCTGTTGCAGTAGTGGCTCGATGGACAGCGAGAAGAGCATACCGGACAGAGAGCAGCCCTGACGTATCCCTCTGGTTACTTGGAGAGGGGCTGTTAATGCTCCATTCAATTTCACAACACTAAAGACGTTGTGATATAAAAGTCCAATGTGCCTAATGAACGAAGGTCCAAAGCCAAAGGCCTTCAGAACTGCTAAGAGATACTTGTGGTCCACCCTGTCAAACGCCTTCTCCTGATCCAGCGATAAAAGTCCAGCGTCAAAACCAAAGAGTCTGGCCGCATCAATCACGTCTCGAACCAAGAAGATGTTGTCCAGAATACACCTGTTGGGTACACAGTATGTCTGCTCCGGGTTCACGATACTCGCCATGACTCTTCTTAACCGATTAGCAAGGGCTTTGGAAAAGATTTTATAATCCGCACATAGCAGGCTGACTGGACGCCAGTTCTTTAACTCCGTGAGGTCTCCTTTTTTTGGGAGTAGTGTGATCACCGCTCTGCGACAGGAGAGGGGCATTTCACCCACTTGCAGACTTTCACTGAAAACCTCTGCCAGATCAGCGCCAAGGTGAGACCAAAAGGCTTTATAAAATTCAACAGGCAACCCGTCGATACCTGGGGATTTACCAATGTTCAGTTCATTCAAGGCTGTAGTCAAGTCCTCCAGAGAAATCATAGTTTCCAAGAAGTCCTTCTCTCTATCTGGAATCTGAGGCAAGTCTTGGAGAAAAAAAGACGTCTCTAAAGGAACCTCTGCATTGTCCGCAGAAAACAGTCGCTGATAAAACTGATGTGCCCAGGCTCGAAGGGCTTCAGGCTCCAGCAGTTCCTGACCTTTGTCATTCTTTAAACAGTTAATAATCCTACTTTGGCCAATGGTTTTTTCCAAACTAAAAAAGAATTGTGTGGGAGCGTCCATCTGGGTGAGCGACTGCATTCTCGAGCGGACGAGTGCGCCGTTGACTTTCTTGTCCATGAGGTCTAACAATAATTGTTTCTTAGTTTTCAGGGACTCAAAGGTGTGGCCGTCAAAGTTAGAACATAAACCTGAATGAAGGTCTTCAATTTCCTTCTCCAGCTCCAAAATGGCCGCATTCACATCTCTGGTGGTCTGCTCTGTGTATTGTTGGCACAATACGCGTATCTCAGTTTTAGTACAATCCCACCATTGCCTCAGTGAGCTGAAATTCTTCTTTTTGCATCTCCATTGAGTCCAGAAATACACGAAACAGTTGATAAAGTGGGGGTCTTTCAATAGATTACTATTAAAGTGCCAGTAGGACTTGACAGAATGTTTAGAGAGAAAAGAAACTCGAAGGAAAACAAGAGAGTGGTCAGATAAGGCAGTTGGAAGAATGGAGCAGTTAGTAATGAGATTACGGTGATGTTTTTGGATGTAAAATCTGTCAAGTCTGGCCATAGAAAGCAGCCCAGCTGAGGCCTTTACCCACGTATATTGTCGGACCCCCGGATGAAAATCTCTCCAAATATCAATGAGATTATTTTTGGTGACTACAGAACCCAATGCGATGACGGACCCCGGATGAGGTTCTAGCCCATTCCTGTCCAACTGTGCATTATCTGTGCAATTAAAATCACCCCCCACAAACACCAGCTCATCATCCTCACACGTCTTCAGCACATCATTTAAAACAGAGAAGCAGTGAGTTCTCTCAGTCCCTGAGTTTGGGGCGTACACATTAATAAACACCCACTTCTTGTCCCCCATAAGTGCTTCTACCTTCATCAGCCTCCCCTGGATTAACTCCGAACAAACCGCCCTGTCTGGTACAAAACTTTTTGAAAACAGGATTGCGACACCTGCACTGATATTGGAGCCATGACTTAAATGTGCCACCCCCTGCCACTCTCTGTGCCAGTCAGACTGATTTACCACGTCAGTGTGTGTTTCCTGAAGGTAGGTCACGTTCATCTTTTTTTGCGCTAAGTGCTCAAATAGCGCCGTTCGTTTCACCAAATCTCTGCAGCCGTTTATATTTAAGGAGCACAGGGAATAGACAGGCATAAGACATGAGAGTAAAGTAGCAGTCAACAACACGGATTTAACCCAAAAAACGGGGAATTGCATTAAAACTGCCATCATGATTGCTCTTCAAGGGAACGTTTCACTTTACTGATAATATTCTTTAATCGGACTCTCTCTTTGGAGGTCAGTCCTAGTTCAGCAGCCCGACGACGCACTTGTTTCGCTGAGTTCAGAAATTGATGAAGATCAGGAAAGTGTTCGACAATCCTGATCCCTCGCTTCCCTTCTAAAAATTCTAAAAACTGCAAAATATTTTCTGTGCTGTAGGCTTCGCTTAAGCTCGAGTGAGATGACAGATCCACCCTGATTGACGGGTCTGATTCATTGCCGTCCTCCCCTCCATCTCCTGTCACTGTGCTGTCAGTCTGCTGCAGAGCACTAGCGGCGGCCTCTACACCTTCAGTTTTCGTGCTCTTCTTGGCTCGTCCACCACTGGTTGTTTGCTCTTTTCTCTTTCTGGTTACCGGCTTAACCACACTGTGTTCACCGTCACCGTCTTCACAGAGCATTTCTCCATCGGCCCCCGTCACTTGTGTTTCTTCAGCAGGCAATGACTGCACAGTCAGATCGCTCTTCTCCGCCCCCCCTTGAGAAGGCGCAGCGCTTGGGTCCGTCTCTGCAGCGGCAACACTCTCAGTGGGTGTCTTCTGTAAAAGCGCTGCAGAGTTATCTGTATAACATTCGACCTCTGGTACAACCGTAGACACCACCTCCTCCTCTTCATGGCTGACTTCAGCCTTCTTATTCCCACTACTTTCACTAATTTGCCCGTCATCGGCCGCTGCGCCCGTAACTATTTCAGTCCTCGGGTAGTTTTCCATCGCAGGCTCTCTGCTTGACACTTCCGGCTCCCTTGCTTCATGTCCCGGGCCTACAGTGATACTTTGTACGGTTGTTATCACACCCTGATCTTCAGCCACTTCATCAGAATCGTAACTTTGATCTTCCATTTCTGAATCACTAAACACCGACTCATTTTCTTCATTGTCCGAAGTGCTATTACGGGGCTCTCTGTGCTCGCCAGACGGTCCCGGCTTATCCGGGTTGACGGTCATCTCACCTCGCTTACACAGACTCGCTTTGTGCCCCGTCTGACCACACTTAAAACATTTCATTAGTTCTGTAGTGATAAAAACTATATACTCATAACCCTCTACTTTAAATTTCAAGGCCACATCAAGCTCCTCACGCGAATTATTTAGCAGCATGTACACCTGTCTCCTAAAAGACACGACGTGCTTCAAATCAGGAGAACGGCAGCCAAGCGGAATCATAACTAAGTCCGATAGGACTTCACCATATCGACGAAGTTCAGTTAATAAAGCTTCATTTTTCAAAAATGGTGGAACATTTGAAATAATAACCCTTTTAGCAGGAGTCGATAAAGGCAGCACCGAGACTAGCGAGCCGTTTATTACCAGGCCCTCCTGCACCAGAGTATGCACCATAGCTTCATCGTTTAAAAAGACCACAACCGTTTTATTCATGCGAGAGGCAGACTTTACATTTTTACTACCCACTCTTTTCGCCACCTCAACAACACACGCCTCAACAGAGACCATCGGGTCCACAACCACCTTAATTCCGTGTTTTCGGGAAAGGTGTTCAAAATGTCGCGGGTTAAGCCCTGGAGGCTTTGCTCGGGACGCGGCCATGGCGGCAAGCCGCAGCCGCGTCCAACTATTACAACACTCACTAACAATAAACAATAGACTTTTAAATAAATGGCAAATCAGTAAAAAAATCTGTATATATTAAATTGATAGTAAAAAAAAGATAGAAAAAGAAAACGAGAAAATACTCACAGAGACCCGCCACGAACGAAACCGCCAACAACCACGCCCACCCCAGACCAGAGTAATCGACAGACAGAGGTTCAACAGACAGAAAGGATAGATAGATAGATAGATAGATAGCAATTTTAGTATAGTAGGCAGGATAGCACAGATGAGAAAAATATCAATTTAAGGATAGATAGATAGAATTTGGTATAGTAGGCAGGATTAGATAGATAGATAGATAGATAGATAGATAGATAGATAGATAGATAGATAGATAGATAGATAGATAGATAGATAGATAGATAGATAGCAATTTTAGTATAGTAGGCAGGTTAGCACAGATGAGAAAAATATCAATTTAAGGATAGATAGATAGAATTTGGTATAGTAGGCAGGATTAGATAGATAGATAGATAGATAGATAGATAGATAGATAGATAGATAGATAGATAGATAGATAGATAGATAGATAGATAGATAGATAGAATTTGGTATAGTAGGCAGGATTAGATAGATAGATAGATAGATAGATAGATAGATAGATAGATAGATAGATAGATAGATAGATAGATAGATAGATAGATAGATAGATAGATAGAATTTGGTATAGTAGGCAGGATTAGATCGATAGATAGATAGATAGATAGATAGATAGATAGATAGATAGATAGATAGATAGATAGATAGATAGATAGATAGATAGATAGATAGATAGCAATTTTAGTATAGTAGGCAGGATAGCACAGATGAGAAAAATATCAATTTAAGGATAGATAGATAGAATTTGGTATAGTAGGCAGGATTAGATAGATAGATAGATAGATAGATAGATAGATAGATAGATAGATAGATAGATAGATAGATAGATAGATAGCAATTTTAGTATAGTAGGCAGGATAGCACAGATGAGAAAAATATCAATTTAAGGATAGATAGATAGATAGATAGATAGATAGATAGATAGATAGATAGATAGATAGATAGATAGATAGATAGATAGATAGATTGGATTAATAAATTATTCACATCCCTTCATTTTCTGCACATGTTCCTGCGTGCTAGATTTAATTAAAATTGATGAATTTCCCATTTCTGTCCCTCAGTCTACAGTCAATAACCGATCAATCAATCCAGAAAAGTTTCCAAATTTATAAAAATCAAAAACTGACATCTCTCTTTCATATGAGTATTCTGTACCTTTGTCCTGACACTCTTTGAAAGCCGACTCTTAGAGTGCCTCCTATGCTTTTACTATTAGTCATTTGTATTGCATTTTACTTGCACTACAAAAGGAAAACAGATGCATCCTGTTTGCTTTAATTCTCCTTGAGATGTGTCTAGAACGTGATTGGAGTCCACCTCTTGGCAAATTGCATTGATCACAATTCATTTAGAAAGGTACACATGTACCTGTGTATAGAAGGTCCTTCAGTTCACACTTCATGTCAGGACAAAACCAAGCCGTGAAGTCCAAGAGACACTGTAGACCTCCACAATCAAATTGTGGTGTGGCATAGATCAGTGCCTGGGGTATACAGTACAACCATTTCTAAAACTTTGAGTGGAGCTCAGTGGTCTTAATAATTGTGTAATTAAAGACGTTTGGAACCACCGGGGCTCTATTTTGAGTTTAAATGGGCACAAAAGGCCCGGGTAAGGGAGGTGACCAAGGACCCAATGTTTACTGTAACGAGGCTTTAGAAGTCTTCTGCTGAGATAGGAGAACCTGCAGGAAGTGCAACCATAGATAGATAGATAGATAGATAGATAGATAGATAGATAGATAGATAGATAGATAGATAGATAGATAGATAGATAGATAGATAGATAGATAGATAGATAGATGAAAGGCACTATATAAGAGATAGATAGATAGATAGATAGATAGATAGATAGATAGATAGATAGATAGATAGATAGATAGATAGATAGATAGATAGATAGATAGATAGATAGATAGATAGATAGATAGATAGATAGATAGATAGATAGATAGAGGAACTGTGTACTAGATAGATAGGAACCTCATGCAGACCTTCGAAACCTCAGCACACACCCACACAGACAGAGGACGGACTAAGCTGTAAGGCATGAACATCATCTATGGAGCAATGTTGCTGTCTTGCATTCAGAACAGGGAATCAAAAATACAGCATAGAATTCTCTAAAGCTGAATTGCCAAACCAATTACCATCAATATTTGCTGAAGACTTTATCTACTGACCAGAATAATTATTCAGTTGTGGGAGGTTTCAAGTTACATTTTCCTCCAAAGCACTGCTTGACATTGACTTCTCCTTGAGAATGACTCTGCCTTGACAAAGAACCTTCTTAAAATAATAATAGGAGAGTGATATGAAAAATTAATATCATCTTCACATTTTTATCAGGAATTATGGAGCACTTTAATTAATATTAATATCTATTTGTTTGATTGCTTCAGGCTGAGTGTCATATGTGACCTGCTGGTGTCGGCAGACATGCTCTGTAATAAATACAGTACAATAGCGGTGGAGTACAATTTTACTACAGATAATGTGCAGATTATGATAGGATTTCAGATTTTGAGGAGTTAACGTTTTAGAAAACGGACTTCCAGGGCCTGCTGTAAGGCTTCCATTAGTGACCTAATGTTATGTAACTAACTAACTAAAAACAAAGTTTTGTTATTACATAGCGGTAACTATCTAATAGATACACTACATATAGGAAGCCCCTATTTTAAAGTGTCATTGCTGATTTGAAAGTTATTAAACCTGTGACCACAGCCATTATAGCCCAAACACGATTATGTGGAATACACTGAATTAAGCTTGACACAATACTAGCTTTTCAAGCCACTATTTGCTCTTTGATTTAGGGAGTAAGGACAGTAGAGTCCCATTCAGTGCCGACCCAAATTAAGGACTGGAATGAATCAAGGATCTGAGGGATGATGACAACAACATACAGTGTTAGCATTCTCTTAAAGCTCTCCTTACTCATATGTGCCATCTTCATTCCCCTCTTTTACCACAAAGACGTGGTAGATGATGCTGATGTTTTTCTATTCTGAGTGCTGAAATAAAACATTGTCTTACATCCATCCATCCATCCATTATCCAACCTGCTGAATCTGAACACCGGGTCACGGGGGTCTGCTGGAGCCAATCCCAGCCAACACAGAGCGCAAGGCA
This sequence comes from Erpetoichthys calabaricus, assembly GCF_900747795.2. NCBI lineage: Eukaryota > Metazoa > Chordata > Cladistia > Polypteriformes > Polypteridae > Erpetoichthys > Erpetoichthys calabaricus. Next base: position 183,834,253 of record NC_041401.2, read on the forward strand.
GGAACCAATCCCAGGCAGGGTGCCAACCCACCGCAGGACACACACAAACACACCCACACACATTGCTCAACCAATCCAAGAAAGCTTACTTTTGAATCTACTGAGTAAAGGTTACTCTTCTTAAGTCCCTCAGATATGCAGTGTGCATTGTGTTTGTGTGTTTATATAGCATAAACTTTTTAAATTAGAGTCCACCATGAGATGGACAGTGAGCAGCTTGTTTTGCTTGTGACTACTGCTCAGTTACCCTCACACTTCAATGAGATAAATTTGTCCAACTAAAGTGAATAAGTTTTGACTTGAGGAGTGAGTCAGTGGAACAGACAGAGTCTTCAGCACAACAGTTTCGGGAGCAGACGCCTGTGAATCGCATTTCCACCCTCGGCTCTGTGATGTTGACCGCACTGACCCTCCCGCCTCCCTTCTCCTTGTGCTTTCAGCACATGCAGCCAACAATGTGCTACAGGCGCTCATGATTAGCAGCTGCTGTTCCCTTTACTGTGCACTGGATGAAGTAGCAATAAAAAAATAAAAAATCTTAGTGTGGCTCATGAGGAATTAAAGGAAGACCTAAGGGTGGTCAAGTTCGCCAGACCAGAGTGACTGTGGCAGGTTGTACACAAGGGAAGGCCAATCTCACCTCCATAAACTTGTCCTGTGATGTAAGCACAAAAGGTGAAAAGTCAATCACAAGTGCTTCTACCATCACCTGAGTTAATGGAACTTCTGCAGTACTGTCACTTTTTGTAGAGGCTCATTATGTTCTAAAGTCATCCATTAACGTGTATTCCATTTTAACTCTTAAATAGATAGGGGTGATAGGTGCAGTATTCACTTTTTGTTTTTATACAACCTTGAAACACAGGGCAAGAAAAGTTGTACAGGATATGTATGAGGGAAGTGTGACTGTGGTGAGGTCTGCGGTAGGAGTGACGGATTCATTCAAGGTGGAGGTGGGATTACATCAGGGATCAGCTCTGAGCCCTTTCTTATTTGCAAATGTGATGGACAGGCTAACAGATGAGATTAGACAGGAGACCCCTTGGACTATGATGTTTGCTGATGACATTGGGATCTGTAGCGAGAGTAGGGAGCAGGTTGAGGAGACCCTGGAGAGGTGGAGATCTGCTCTAGAGAGGAGAGGAATGAAGGTCAGTAGGAACAAGACAGAATACATGTGTGTGAATGAGAGGAAGGTCAGTGGAATGGTGAGGATGCAGTAGAATTGGCGAAGGTGGATGAGTTTAAATACTTGGGATCAACAGTACAGAGTAATGGGGATTGTGGAAGAGAAATGAAAAAGAGAGTGCAGGCAGAGTGGAGTGGGTGGAGAAGAGTGTCAGGAGTAATTTGTGACAGACAGGTACCAGCAAGAGTGAAAGGGAAGGCTTACAGGGCAGTAGTGAGACCAGCTATGTTATAATAATAATAATAATAATTCATTACAGTTATATGGGTTGGAAATGGTGGCACTGACCAGAAAGCAGGAGACAGAGCTGGAGGTAGCAAAGTTAAAGATGCTAAGATTTCAATTGGGTGTGACGAGGATGGACAGAATTAGAAATGAGGACATTAGAGGGTCAGCTCAGGTTGGATGGTTGGGAGACAAAGTCAGAGAGGCGAGATTGTGTTGGTTTGGACATGTGCAGAGGAGAGATGAGGGGTATATTGAGAGAAGGGTACTGAGGACAGAGCTGCCAGACAAGAGGAAAAGAGGAAGGCCTAAGAGAAGGTTTATGGATGTGGTGAGAGAGGACATGCAGGTGATGGGTGTAATAGAACAAGATGCAGAGGACAGAAAGATATGGAAGAAGATGATCCACTGTGGCGACCCCTAATGGGAGCATCTGAAAGAAAAAGAAGAAGATGAATCACAGGGGATTTCATTCTATTGATGCTATTGGTCAACAAAAAAAAATCTCAGGAAAGTGGTCTTAATTACAGGTCAAATTCCGTTACAACAGTGTCAGGGACCTAAAAAATATTTCGTTGTAATGAAAATTTTGTAGTAATGAGATTCTGTATTTGTCACTATAGTGCTTTCTTGCGTCCAGGATTTTGCAATCATTTCAATAGCCTCTTTAACGTTAATTTTCATCTACTCTGACGAGAATTTTTCTCAGCATTTCCTTTGTGATAATATACTTTAAGGGTACGAATGATACCAAAATCCAATGGCTGTAGCACTGCCGTGTAATTGGGTGGGATGAACTCAACTTAAACATTATCTAAATGAAGAAGTATGCTGTGAGCAGCACAGTTATCAATCAGAAGCAGAATCTTCATTTTCTTCTTCTTCTTCATATTGTGAGGTGTCTGAACTCACGCATCACAATATCCTTGTCAAGTTGTCACAGCCAGTTTCCCAAAATGTCTTCAGTCATTCAAGCTTGCTGGTTTGCTTTATAGTCATAGGGAAGGAATGTAATGCGACTTGCCAATTATGAAAGGAATAACTGTTTTTTCGACGTCTTCAAATGCAGCAGTTCACATACGTTTGCACTGAAGCCCAAGGTTTGCAACCCGAGATTTTTCTTCTGTTTTTGCTCGGTCTTTCAAGAAAGTTGACGATGACAATAGTGAAATTCCGAATTCACTGGCAACGTCTTTTTTCTTTTCGAGACCCACAAAAATGTTTTTTTTCTTTCTAATATGAACTGTTGTCATTTTTTCGTGTGTGCCATTTCTATAGGAGGGATGACAATTAGTTAAATTCCAATGGATGTTTTTCAAATGTTGATGCGCAATAAGCAAAAGGGATCACTGAAAACCACAGAAAACAAAAACAACAAAAAAAACAGTACGAGAAAAGTTCAAAGAAAGAGAAAAAATTACAATTTTTCTGTTCGGGAATCGTTGTGCACAACTGAGCCGCGACCACAGAACTAACTGCTCTGTGGATGATTCATTCAGGCATTTCATTCGTTGTAATGAAAGTATCCATCCATCCATCCATTTTCCAACCCGCTGAATCCGAACACAGGGTCACGGGGGTCTGCTGGAGCCAATCCCAGCCAACACAGGGCACAAGGCAGGGAACCAATCCCGGGCAGGGTGCCAACCCACCGCAGGTAATGAAAGTATATATATATATGTATACAGTTATACATTTCATTTAGATCAAATGAAGTTTCTCCTATGTTGTCTTTAATTAGTTGTGTTAGTGAATTAAAGAAGTGGATGGATGAGAACTACTTGTGTTTAAACACTGATAAAACAGAGATGTTAATTGTTGGAGGGAATGACGCTGATCACAACAATGTTTTGTCATCATTTAACTCAGTTGGAATCCCCATTAATTTTACTGAATCAGCCCGCAATCTAGGAGTTATCTTTGACTCATTGTCATTTAAAGCGCATATTACAAAGTTGTCCAAATCATGTTTCTTCCATCTTAAAAAATGTTGGGAAATTAAGGCATTTTCTAAATAAACAGAATTCTGAGAAATTAATTCATGCATTTATTTCTAGTAGGATCGATTACTGCAATGCGGTATTCACTGGATGTTCAAACTGTTCTCTATACAGCCTCCAGTTAATCCAAAATGCTGCTGCAAGAATTATTACAAGAACAAGAAAATACGAACACATAACTCCAGTTCTCAAATCCTTACACTGGCTGCCGGTTAAGTTTAGGGCAGATTTCAAAATCCTCCTTTTAACATATAAAGCATTAAATGGCCGAGGTCCGGCTTACTTGTCTGAACTTATCATGACTTACAAACCAGAGCGTACATTAAGGTCTCAAGATCCTGGTCTGCTTATGATTCCATGGATTAATAAAATATCAGTGGGAGGTCGAGCTTTTAGTTACAGGGCCCCTAAACTGTGGAATGGTCTGCCTGCTACTATAAGAGATGCCCCTTCTGTCTCAGCTTTTAAATCCCGGCTGAAGACTCATTACTTCAGTTTAGCACACCCTGACTAGAGCTGCTGATTAACTGTACAGACTGCATCTCTGTTGTTAGTCATTAGCACTAAAACATAAGTAACGTGATAGTTATCATTTGTTACTATCCCTCACCTATTTTGTTTCTCTTCTCGGTACTCAAATGTGGCATTTGGTGCCATGGCCCACCTGCCAAGTTGTTTTGCCTGCCTAAGGTAAAGTCATCCCTGATGGAGGATCACAGGAATCATCGGGTAGAGGGGTCCTTTCATCGGATTGGCTGGCCCAGCGCTGTTTCAGCTGTGGAATGGCCAAATGGGGGAGGCAGCTTGATGGCTGAGGTCTACAGGACTCTAAACAAATCCAAATCATATTATGTGATATCATCTACTGTTAAATTCTGCTCCGTTTTGTAAAATGTTTATTTTTATACTGTATTGAGGATTTGTTCTGTTCTGTTCAATACATGTATTGTATTGACCCCCTTCTTTTTGACACCCGCTGCACGCCCAACCTACCTGGAAAGGGGTCTCTCTTTGAACTGCCTTTCCCAAGGTTTCTTCTATTTTTTCCCTACAAGGGTTTTTTGGGAGTTTTTCGTTGTCTTCTTACTTCAACCAGACAGGTAGGTGAGTAAGTGATCATGAATCCAATTAAGGATTACCCCAGCAAGGACCTGACCGGAACCGAGAGCAGTGTTATGCCCTTGTAGATGTCACAACCCAGGTGATCACCCTTCCCTGTCTAGATAGGGGCGACAAGTCCCGTTTTCCAATCAGGTATCATGACGCCTGTCTCTCAAATGGAAGCAAAGATTGCTTGCAATGCCAGGAGGACAGCCTCACCAGCAGCCTGGAGAATTTCACTCCAGATACCACAGATCCCTGAAGCCTCCCCTACCCTCAGCTAGTTCACCATCTTTGTAATCTCGGTGAGATTGTGTTGTTTACATCTAATTGGAGGGTCACCAAGAACCATGAATCCAGAGATGTCCAACGTCCCAGCCAGAAGATCAGCTTTAAATAGCTGCTCAAAGTCACAACTGCAGCATCATCCGTAAGGCCCATTCCATACAATGTGGGAGGTTAAAATATCCAATAAATAAATATTCCATTAAAATCCAGCAAGAAGCAGTCCTTTAAAACACACCAGCCTTGGTGCATCCCTCTAAAATTCAATGTTTCCCTGGCATACCAGGAGGCACAGACATCCCTTAATCCTAGCCATTGTCCCGGCCACCAGTTAGTTCCCCGATGTTCCACAGGGCTCCTCCAAGACCAACTCCCTCCAACTGGCCTTGCAGTCGGGTCCTCCTGGAGTTTTATTCATTGCTCCTGCTCCATGACTGCTCAGCAGGTGACATGCTCCATCCCCAGTACTCACATTCCCATCAGCCTCCATCCTTCCTGTCTTGTACGAGACCTCTCTCACTCCAGCCCTTCTCTCCATCCTTTAACCTCCATCTTTCTTTTCATTTTCATTTCTCTATTCTTTCCCCTGATTCTTTATTTTATTTGTTCCCCTTGTTGTCCCTGCAGTACTGTGGCACAGCGGTAGCGCTGCTGCCTTCCAGTAAGGAGACCTGGGTTTGCTTCCCAGGTCCTCCCTGCGTGGAGTTTCCTCCGAGATGCTCCGGTTTCCTCCCACAGTCCAAAGACATGCAGGTCAGGTGCATTGGCGATCCTAAATTGTCCCTAGTGTGTGCTTGGTGTCTGTGTGTGTGTGTCCTGTGCTGGCTGGGATTGGCTCCAGCGTGACCCTGTGTTGGGATATAGTGGGTTGGAAAATGACTGACTGACTGACTTCTTGTCCCATGCAGGCTCCTTTTGTCATACTTGACTGGGGAAGGTGTGATACGCCATCACCTCTGACGTGTGAATTAGGTGCCTGTCTGGCGCTCACTTTCACACGTGTACGCCCAATCAGCCAAGTACCCCAACCAACAATGGTGTTAAGAGCGCGTACACACACCTGTGTCTGACTGGAGCCTGTATGCACGACAGGTCTATCTGCTTAGCACATCTGGACTCTGCCATTTTTCTTTGCAAAACTACTCCAGTGCTATCAGATTGCATGGGGTTTGCAAGTGAACAGTCTACAACCAAAAATTCTAATTTGGATTGAAATCTGGACTCTGACTTGGCCACTAAAGGGCATTCACATTGTTGTTTTGAAGCCATTACTGTGCTGTTTTGGCTTGGTGCGTTTAGTGTATGTGCTGCTGTGTTATGTGACCATGCACATATCAAAAGACCAAAGCAATAGGTTGCTATGTAAAAACATAAGAAAGCTGATCTATCAAACAGAAATACAACACAATATCATGTATAAAATGTGAAAAGGTCTGAAAACTCTGAATCCACTCTAGATAGATAGATAGATAGATAGATAGATAGATAGATAGATAGATAGATAGATAGATAGATAGATAGATAGATAGATAGATAGATAGATAGATAGATAGATAGATAGATAGATAGATAGATTCAAAAGTATTGTTTCAAAAGGATGAATACTCCACTTTTATGTTATTTTCTGCATGTAATTTGTAGTGAAGGCCGAGAAAACGTTTTAATCTCATATCATCATTCAGAACTGAGATAACAAAGTAGACGATTGAATACAAGATAATAAGACCAATGCTATACTACGGCAAATGTTCATGAAAAGACGAAAAATATCTGACGTTACTCGTGCTGCATAATTCACTTGTCGTATGCTCAAAATGTGCAAAATTTGTGAATTGTTTTGTTAAAATATTGTTAAATAGATAATTCTGGAAAAAGCAGCCGACATCTTAAACAGAAAACACAAGTCACATCAGGTTACGTTTTGAACTGAAGATCCACTTCTCCTGCTCTTGATCTCCTGCTCATTCATTGGTCAAGAGTCTTATCATTAAATCGATGTGACTTGCGTTTCCTGTTTATGATTTATCTGAAAGTCAGTCAGTCCTTTGCTAACCCGCTTAGTCCTGAACCGGGTCGTGGGGGGTGCAGGAGCCTAACCCAGACAGCACTGACCACAAGGCAGGAACAAACCCTGGACGTCTAAAGCGAGCTGTTTCCTGCGCTGTTCATTCTGAAATCTGTGGTAGGCCACATGCAAAAAGACAGCGAAGGGGTCATTGATATGTAGGCTTATAGAAAGAACCACAGAATAATCGCCTAAAGCTTCTCGGATACGAGACTCGTATCACAGAATACAAAGTCTCTCACCAGTGCGAAATATCCATCATGTCGGAGAAGGAAAAAAAAAAGTCAAACATCGAGCCTTTCCCCATTGTTTAAAAAAATACTTTACAAATTAAATTTGATGTAAAGAATTTAAACAAAATGATACCTTATGTTACGTTACGTAAAGATTTGTATTGTGTCACTTGTCTCTGAATTAGTTGTTTACCCCAAATCAAATACGTTATCTTTAAAAATAATGATAGCGAACTTAAAAATAAGAACGGAATTCAACAGTAAAGTCAAATGCATTTGAATTGTGTTGCATGCTGTATCACCTTGAACAGAACTAAAAACTATTACTATACTCCAAATAATAATAATAATAATAATAATAATAATAATAATAATAATAATAATAATAATAATAATAACGACAAAAGCAATAATGACAAAAATGGCAATGCTATCTTCTACACAGCAAAATCGTCAGAGCTCAATTAACATTTAAAGTGTCTACAGTGATCCCTCGCTACATCGCGCTTCGCCTTTCGCGGCTTCACTCCATCGCGGATTTTATATGTAAGCATATTTAAATATATATCGCGGATTTTTCGCTGCTTCGCGGGTTTCTGCGGACAATGGGTCTTTTAATTTCTGGTACATGCTTCCTCAGTTGGTTTGCCCAGTTGATTTCATACAAGGAACGCTATTGGCAGATGGCTGAGAAAATACCCAACTTACTTTCTCTCTCTCTCTCTCTCTCTCTCTTGCGCTGACGTAGGGGGGTGTGAGCAGGGGGGCTGTGTGCAGCTGCTTCCTGAAGGACATGCTGCACAGTGCTTCGCATACTTAAAAGCTCAAAGGGCACGTATTGATTTTTGACTTTGTTTTTCTGTGGCTCTCTCTCTGTCTCTTCCTGCTCCTGACGGAGGGGGGTGTGAGCTGCCGCCTTCAACAGCTTTGTACCGGCGGTGCTTCGCATACTTAAAAGCCAAAAAGCCCTATTGATTTTTTTTTTGACTGCTTGCTTTGCACTCCTTTGAAAAGGAAGATATGTTTGCATTCTTTTAATTGTGAGACAGAACTGTCATCTCTGTCTTGTCATGGAGCACAGTTTAAACTTTAAAAAAGAGACAAATGTTTGTTTGCAGTGTTTGAATAACGTTCCTGTCTCTCTACAACCTCCTGTGTTTCTGCGCAAATCTGTGACCCAAGCATGACATTCTAAAAATAACCATATAAACATATGGTTTCTACTTCGCGGATTTTCCTACTTCGCGGGTGGCTCTGGAACGCAACCCCCGCGATGGAGGAGGGGTTACTGTATATGGAAATGCCGCTTACATATAAGAGTTACTTTAACACTATAACTTCATTTAGCACGGGTGTATGCTGCTACTACTAATACTACTAATAATAAAAACAACAATAATAGATAGATAGATAGATAGATAGATAGATAGATAGATAGATAGATAGATAGATAGATAGATAGATAGATAGATAGATAGATAGATAGATAGATAGATAGATAGATAGATAGATAGATAGATAGATAAACCATATCTGCGGACTTGGTTTCTGCAGTTTCAGTTATCTCGATCTGATAATAATAATTTGAAAACTCCAGAAATGAACAATTGATAGATTCCATGTGCAGCACGTGGTGAAAACCCACATGCATCCAGCAGTGTGCAGGAGCGTGCGTCTGTGTCTGACTTCATATTTGTCGCACTGACACATCAACTACAGCATAAAACAGCCATCAAACATCTAAGTACATGTAGTGAGGCTGGCAGATCTTCAAAGCCTAAGAGAAGCTTTGCTTCTCATCAGTAAAAACAATGAAGAAAAGAAAAGCTGGTGAGTCCCCACAATAGACTCAGATATTGTTAAGAAATAAATGTAAAAATGTAAGATCAAAATGTGTTTAAACTCTGTGTGTACAAGATACTTTTAATTGCTCCATCATCCTTTGAGAGTTTAGCTAAAATGTCAGAAACCTTTTCATTCGAGAGGGAGAGTGCAAGTTAAATAATGTACAATGTATTTTATTATTATTTAACATTAGTAAAGTCATATTGTGCATAATTTACCAATTAAACTTTATAACTGGTGTATGTGTAATACAAAAATTACTTACATTATCTGCGGTTTAAGGCAGATCTTTAAACATCATTACCCTTGGATAGGGTGGTCCTACTGTACTTCTCTTCTTATTTTTATCTGTGATTAAATGGGGCATTACCACACAGTATCACAGATGTTTTTGGTTTGACATATCTATCTATCTATCTATCTATCTATCTATCTATCTATCTATCTATCTATCTATCTATCTATCTATCTATCTATCTATCTATCTATCTATCTATCTATCTATCTATCTGTCTGTCTCGCTCAGTATGTGCTCATTATGATGCACCTGTTAACAATAAAACACCTGAACTCAATCATTTAGAGATGGCTCCATATACTTTTTGCCATATAATATAAGTTTACAGCTGTGATGGATTGCTGCGGCCCTTTCTCAGCCAGGAGGCCAATAAATTGAAAGGACCAGAGGAGGAGATGTGCAGAAGACACTGCCTCCCCCAGAGCGGTAGATGGAAGCACCCTTGGGTTGCAGTGGCACCTTGGATTCCAGCAGGGCGTTATGGGAATTCACTGAAGACCTGTTGGGTTCCATGGATAATGCCAAGGGGAGCTGTGAAGACTGTAAAGCCCTGCTACTTAGAGCTTTTACCACATATGGGAGTGATTCCAGATCCGGCTATGAATCACCTGGAGCACTCCCAGGATTAGCATAAAAGGAGCTGCCTCACTTGACTCAGGAAGCCAGAGTTGAGAGGAAGAGGACAAAGTTTGCCAGAGAAGAAGTGGAGGCAAATCAAGGAAGAGAAAGGGAAGAAAGATGGACTGTGTGTTGGTGCTTGGACTGTTATTGAACTGTGCTGTGAGGGAAAATCACTTCTCCACTCTAATAAACATGCGCTGTGTGGCAAAACTTGTGTCTGCATCTGTCTGTGTTAGGGTTTGGGCAGCTGGAGCGCCCTCTGGTGGCCAAATGGCTTAAAGAATTGACATTCTTACTGGAATGAAAATGGATAGAACAAATGAGGGGTGTTAAATGTTAGTATTAGGTGTTGTCCACCCATAAAGAGTTTACATGAAGATGTTTTAGGAAGTTAAACCTAGTGTTACAGTATCAGTTGTCTTTCAATAAAACCGTTCAACAATTTTTTTTTTTATTTGTTAGCACAATAATTATTGTAATTCTATACTATATAATGTCAGCTCAACAGAGAAGGTGGCTGGGTCTGAAGTTAAACCCAGATCTGCGGAGCTATCATGCAGTTTTAACTAATATACAACTCTGCCACTCATATGTTGTGTTAACTGTCTACATATTATTTTCTTTAATTTAATTCATTACATTTTCTCTAGAATGTATCTCCTAGTCCAAAACTGAAGCATATTTCTCTAAGTAGAAGAGCCCCTTTTTGAGTACACCTTTTAGTTAAAGATTAGTTAATAAATAATAATAATTCATTACATTTATATAGCACTTTTATCAAGGTACTCAAAGTTGGACCTTGTGACAGCAGCCATTTTGCACCAGTACGTGGTGAGAGATAGTTAGCCAGCTAGAGACAGAGGATGATTAGGTGGCCAGAATGACCAGGCCGGGGTGGGCAATTTAGCCAAGATATTGGGATACACCCTGCTCTTTACGAAGGATGTCCAGTGATCTATTATGGCCACAGAGCGTCAAGGTCTCGGTTTTACGTCTCATCCGCAGGACAACACCATTTTAACAGCACAGTGCCCCGTTACTAACCTGGTGTATTTAAAGATTGGTTTGTTTTTTTAACTTAACTTTTTTCACCTTAGACGTCAATGATGCTTCCTCCTGATGGAGCTGGTTGCTTCCCTGCAGTTTAATAAATAAAAAACTTTAATATTATAGTTTTCAACTCAGTTGACTTTGTTCAGGGCCATGAGTTGCGAGAGCCTATCCCAGTGGCAATAGATGTAAGGCATGAAACAGGCATTAGTAGAGTCCAAACAAATCACAGGGCCACTCATAACATACACAAGGACCACTGTGAATCACTAATTAACAAAACACACACATCTTTGGGAATATGTGATGGATTACCTGGTGAAAACCCCATAGAGCAGGCGGCAATGTTCAAATTCCACACAGACAACAACCAGACACTAAATCTGTGAAGCAGCAGTGCTGACCACAGCACTACCATGCCACCCTAAATGATGCCAGATTCTCATAAATAATAATAGCAACAGTGAATTTATGCATGCAGCACCTAATAGAAGACTTTCTTTTAGCTATTCTTGGACAGAGCTACTCCAGTGTTGTTATGCCAGCATAAGCAAAAAGCTGAAAAATAATTGTGTTTTGCCTGCCTGAGAAACAGCATGTGTGCACTTTTAAGTGGTTTGGAATCAACAACAGAAGGGCATATTTAAGAAGGCCCAATTTCTTTTCATTATTGGTGTATTAATAATTTAAAATATCAGAGGGAACTGATTAATTTGTTTGAAAGTGCAACACAATACATGAGATTTCTCTATATCTTAGCTCTGCATCCATAAGGTGCTACCCATCCTGACAGATTGAACCGTATTTGTGCCCAGGGGATATTTGACTTTTTACAAACGCTCTGAAGATAGCAAGTCAATTAAAATCGATACAAAAGAGTTGATTAGCAACAAAATCTGGTAAAAAAAAACTGGATAGACTGAAAACCTGCAGCCACAGTAGCCCTCCAGGACTGGAGTTGGAGACCCCTGACCTAGAAAGTGTCAGGTTAACAGAGACATTCAGGGTTACACAGTGGAACCTTGTGGATTACAGTTCAAAACTCTATCTACTCAGTATGCTGTGTGATAGATAGATAGATAGATAGATAGATAGATAGATAGATAGATAGATAGATAGATAGATAGATAGATAGATAGATAGATAGATAGATAGATAGATAGATAGATAGATAGATAGATAGATAGATAGAGGGGGAAGTCACATGCATTCTTAAAAACATTACTGTACAGCAACAACATTTATTTATATAGCACATTTTCATACAAATAATGTAGCTCAAAGTGCCATAAACCACCACCTCACATTTAGAGGTACTTAGAAAACAAAGATTGCGCAAAAAACATTAAACGCATGGATGTCTCAAATATTAAACTTGCAAGGTTTTGGAAAATACCTAAAAGGATACACATTTTGGAATATTACATTTTAATAATATTTGTAAGTTTTACAGTTTTACATTTGATTAATAAATTACCGACCTTCATGCAGGGCATAGGATAAACATCAAATTGCGTAACTCAATTAAGCCAAAGGAAGTCATTGAAGAACTTTCGACTTCCATTGGGCTTGAGAACCAAAACGATAGGACTAGTCCAGGGACTATAACTCTCCTCTATCAAACCTAGGTCTAACATTCACTTGATTTCAAGCTTCATTTCTCCCTTTTTTGCCTCCAGGAGTTGATATATATCTATATATATATATATATATATATATATATATATATATATATATATACAGTATATATATGCAGTATATATATATATATATATATATATATATATATATATATAGCGGCAAACAGCCGGGGTCCCATGCCCTGCCGGGACGCCCCTGCTGCTTATGTTCTGTGGGAGCAGCAATGGGCAGCTCAGTACCTCCCCCCGGGATGCTTGGTGGCAGCCTCCCTGGCCGACGGTGATTCCCCAACCTTCCGCAGGGCTCCATGGGAGATGGAGTCCTCCACAGCCAGTATATACTACTACTACCCAGACCTCCCACATTTCATTCCCACAATTTATTTTATTTTTGCTAACTTATAGCGACTATAATAAAGCGATTAAAAACGTTATTACAAACTCCATTTAGAGAGCTGGTTTGTTTGTCACCAGTGTGTAATCTGATAGTGACACGGTCGCGGATGCCACTGCTGTTTATTTATTGCGAATAAATTACTAATAGTTATACTAGACAGGAGGGACCCACCTCAGGCCGCTGCACCGGGGCCTTCAGCAAGCTAGCTACACCACTGGTTGCTTACACATGTAATTATTAAGAAGTCAGGCTTCTGCCTTAACTGGGTTAATCACCCTAACTCGGAGGCCCACTCAAGGCCATATAGATTTAAAAAATATTGAATAACTTAAATCACTTGCACAGTTCATTGCATTAATAATTAACAGTTTCAGTGTCATGTTTGTCCCATCACCAGGCAAGTCCAATCCAATCTATCATGATATTACGCATTCGGCAGGCCTACGTTTTACACGAATTTAGACTTTGGGTGTTTGGAGGCACAACACGGAGGCACAACACGCCTCACAGAGAAGTGCACATTCCCAAATTTGGCGACCTTTGGCGTGACATAATGGACGTGAACGGAAGAAGTTTTGAAGGATTAGATCTATCTATCTAATACCGTAAATAATTGTTACTTTTGTACTATGATTTGATGTCAGCAGTTTTTGAAATTTGAACTCGTAAACGGTAAATCATAGCAATTCTGTTGTTAAGTTATGGTTCCCGTTAGTTGGCAAACGCTGAATATTTGAACAATTTGATGCTTTTAATACTCTCGCCATATGATGCCATGTTGGACAGTAGTAGCGGATCTGGCAAAGATTACAAGAGTGGTGCCACTAAATGTAAGGCACGCCTGCATCAGGAATTGAAAAACGCTAAGCTTACCAAGATTTCTAACTTTCTCAAAACTGAGCAAGGGCCAGCGGTAATAACTAAGAACTCTGATGCTGGTGAATTGTCACAACGGCTGCAAGCAGGTTATGCAGACAGTGCAGTGAGCAAAATGGTTGCAACTCTACCGAGTCTGGAAGAAGCGATACAACGGCTTCAGACCAGGTGCTATCTGCTAAAACCATTACAAATGGAGAAACGACTAAAGACAAACAAGCAAAATATACGACAAAGCAATTTCCTACCGACAAAGCAAATTCCTTGGAACCATTGACACCTCACTTTATGATGTCCATTTTCTCAGAACTTGTGTAAAACGGGTCGATTGTGTAGTCGGTTGTGTTTCATTTGTTACAATTCGAAATTGCTTCATTTTATTGCATGGAACAGTTTCTACTTTTTAGCTTACGTTACATTTTAATCATCTTCCTTCACAAAGTTGTCTTGGAAAAGTAAGCAGGTCCACATTTACATATATGTATGTACTATTACTACTACCCCTAACTCCCATATTCCATTCCCACAATTTAGTTTATTTTTGCTAAATCACAGCTGCTGTAATAAAGTGATTAAAAAGGTTATTACAAATTCCATTTAGAGAGCTGGTTTGTTTGTCACCAGTGTGTGATCTGATAGTGATACGGTCCTGGACGCCACTGCCCAACTGGCCCCTAGGATCTAATTGCAAATAAATTACTAACAGTTATGCTAGACAGGTGTGACCCACCTCAGGCCGCTGCGCAGGGGCCTTCAGCAAGCTAACTACACCACTGGTTGCTTACACATGTAACTATTAAGAAGTCAGGCTTCTGCTTTAACCGGGTTAATCACCGATTATGTGCGTGCGAGTACATGGAAATTAAACTTACGTCTAGTAGCAAAATGAAAAATCAGTTATTGGAAAACAGAGTTAGGGCTATAGGAAATTCTTAAAATCAACTTCTTGAATCTTGAATGTAATAATTCTCAGAATAATTTTAGAAAAAAAACACTGTAAATTTGCCCATTAAAAAATTGCGTATCCTCTGGTAGCAAACCACATATTTCTGACTTCCATCATCATGTCCCCGACATGGAAGTTCATTTACAGACGCAAATTGCATAACTTTACCAATACTTTTACACAGTATCAATTTATTTCTACTTGATTTTGTCCAAGTAAATAAGTAATGGTCCCATCTGTTATTTTTTCTCTGTGCCTCAGCACTGTCCAAGCTGCCGTACTCTGTAGATAGCACTGACTATTACCATGTTTCTGCAACACCTATGACACAGGTCAGGTAATGATCACAAACTCCCTTTGACTCAGATAACCCTCTCACAACCCTAACCTTAACCATAGTGCAGGGGTTGCCAACCAGTCAGAGACCAAGAGCCACATTTTTTACTGTGTTACCGCAAAGAGCCACATCATACACATGGGGAGAATGCGTGAAATCTCCCTTTTGAATATGCGCCTTGAACAGCTTGTTGACAAACGCAAACACACTTTGCACCAGGTCAGGCAGCATTTTTAACTTACTCTGCAGGGTCTGGTTCACTCTGTCCAAGTGACACAACACCAAAAAGGCCAGATCCATAATCCACTTGAGGTCAGAGAGCTCGGGATAGTCCTTGTCCTTCTCTTCCATTAACAGTTTCATGGCATCCAAAAGCTCAAAGAAGCGAGAGAGTACTTGGCCTTTTGACAGCCACCTCACAGTGCAGTGCAGCGGCAGGTCACCTGGAAGCCCTTGGTCCAGCTCAGCGATGAGATTCTTGAAATGCCTGTGGTTAAGCGCATGTGTGCGGATGTAGTTGACAATTGTTTGGTCAGCTTTGCACAGCCCCACAAGCCCGTTCACAGATCCGATCATGGCTGGCGCTCCATCCATGGCTATTGCAGTTAGTTTCGGTATGGGCAGATTTGCTTTCGCAAATACAGCCATCATTGTTTCTTTCACATCTATGCCACGGGTTCTGTCTTTTAATGGCACAATATCAAGGAGTTCTTCTTTGCTCACACAATCGTTTGACACAGACCGTGCAAATATTGCCAACTGAGGCTTGTCTTGTATGTCACAACTCTCATCCAATACTCACATGCTTGAAGGTCAGAGTGCAACTGTGATTCAATAGCCGTGTTAATGTCCCATATTCTATGTTCAACAGTGTGGCAGGACAGTTGGACGTCTGATACCATGCGTTTTAGTTTGTCGTTTTCAGGAGACAAGATTTCAACAACGTCACTGACGCATTTTTTAATGAACTCCCTTTCATTGTATGGCTTTTTAGCCCATGCAATGTTCCAAGCCAGTTGATACGATGCGAGCGTTACGGTCTCTGAGCACTTCGTAAATTTTCGGAAAAACTGTATCTGCTTTTCTGCCTGAGTTTTCAAAGTGACCAACTCGTGCTTGCGAAGTTCAAGTCCCTTTTGGAAATTCCTGGTCGATGTTAGCATGGAGTGAGCTGAAGTGGCGCTGAAGATTTGAAGCATTGAAATGCGCTAATGACGCCTGACATATAAGGCAGAATGGCTTGCCATTACGTTCAACAAAAAAATATTAACTCTCCCACTCTGCTAAAAACGTCCTGTGTTCATCTTCAAATTTTCGTTTTGCTGTGCATTTATTCCCTGCCATTTTGAGAGCGAACTTGACACAAATTGTGTACTTAAATGATCTTGCCTCTACTAGGAAACTTTGTGGTATTTTCATCTCACGCACATGCGCATTTGATGAAAATACCGTATTGAACTCAAGCGAAGTGAACACGAAAATTAAAAACAAACCACAAACACAAACTTCGATATGAATGTAAGAGCCGCATGAAACCAGGCAAAGAGCCGCATGCGGCTCGGGAGCCACGGGTTGGCCACTCCTGCCATAGTGTAATGTGGCGCTAATGTTAATCATTAAATCTAATGCAATGGGTGTTACATGACTGACGTTGAGGGCGTTTGGTGATGTAGAGGCATTACGTGACTGACCTCATACGTACTGTGGTCTCCAATTACACTGTTGAGTTTTGTGAATGTGTTCAAATCATTTGGAATGCAAAGGCTGGGAAAATAAAAATAAGCATCCTGCTTAACTGAATATTCCAGCCAAGGCCGGGACTTGCAAGTTGAGCTGGACAACGTAGCGTGTCCACCGAATATTCGCTTAGGGTTATCATCTGTGATCATTTTCTAAACAGATGAGCCAGCAGTACAAGAGATATGACCTTCATCATTTTCACGTTGAACCGGAAGGGGTTTCTGAACAAAGTCCTGGTCATTACTGTGATCAGACTGACCCTCAGCTTTGGCGCTTTTGGGAGTACCATCTGTTGTAGTCTTATTGAAGTTTTGATGAATTAGATTACGACAGATAACCTTACACCAACACTAATGTTACCAGACAGTTTTTTAAGCATATAAGTGCAGTCTAAAAATTAAGAAGTTGTGGAAATGAAGAAATTTGTCGAACAGCACTGCCAAAGTACTTTAAGAATTAGGGGATAATTACATGTTTGGTTGTAGGCCCACAAAAAATCAATATTGATGGTCCAACCTTTGAATTCACCAATGTTCTGACAAACCAAATGTTATCGCACAGAGTGTTCTTAAGGACTGTGTCATCTTCAAACCAATCAGAAAATTGTCAGGTCATCTCCAATGAAGTTTCCATTGGGTGAGCAAGGAATATGATAGAGTGGGCAATGCCCCAGCACACATTCTTAAAAATAATCGTTCTAAAATGGCACTTTACTGGTTGTGTGGTCCCTTGTAGAATCATGGCTTGACAATAAAGATATGGAATTTAAGTTTTAATGAAAGTGTGAAAGAAAAATGAACTGCTTGCAAGTTACTAAGGGTTAAAAAAATTGACAAAGCTGTTTTGCTATGACGGCAGGTTATTCATACAGACGTCCATCATAAGAGAGGGTGCAGTAAGCTGACCAAGGATAATTTCCTTTTTAGGAACTTGTCTGTTAGACACAGGAAAGATGACTTTTCCTTCTTAAGGGCCCCATCTGCAATGTACACAAAATAGAAACGGTTAGCCAATTCGCGAAATGTAAGATGAAATGCTTAGATAAACATATTATGCTTATTGATAAGCAAGGGGAAGGGGGAGTGTGGGAAGATATTAAAACCCGATCGAAAAAGGAGAATTTTGCTCTTCTGCCATGCAACGTAGAATCCATGTACTCATCTGTGACTGAATAAAGACTGATTGATTGAACTGTTCCTGTCTTCCTTAGGGTTTACTTCCACAAAAGCAATTCACTTACTTTATTTCTACACAAAGATGTTCATTTAATTTACCTTAAACTTAGTCCAAGAGGTTCTGCTCAAGCTTTATAACACACTGGTGAGGCCTTATCTGGAGTACTGGGTGCAGTTTTGGCTTTCAGGCTACAAAAAGGACATAGCAGCACTAGAAAAGGTCCAGAGAAGAGCGACAAGGCTGATTCCAGGGCTACAGGGGATGATTTATAAGGAAAAATTAAAAGAGCTGAGCCTTTACAGTTTGAGTAAAAGAAGATTAAGAGGTGACCTGACTGAAGTGTTTACAATTATGAAAGGAATTGGTCCAGTGGATTGAGACGGTGAATTTAAAATGAGTTCCTCAAGAACACAGGACATTGAGCATGGGAAAGGAACTGTAAATAAAATGTATTATTATTACCGCATTTGGAAATTTGTGAAGGGTAAACTTCACACAAACATTGGCAAGTTTTTCTTTACACAGAGAACCACAGACACTTGGAATAAGTGACCAAATAGTGTGGTTAGACAGTAGTACTTTAGAGACCTTCGAAACTCAACTTGATGTTATTTTAGAAGAATTAAGTGGACAGGACTGGAGAACATTGTTGGGCTGAATGGCCTGTTCACGTCCAGATTGTTCTAATGTTCTAAACTATGATAAGTTTTCTGAACGCATCCTAAAAAGAGTATTTCATTTTAAAACTACTCAAGCTAATTGTGTGGAACCACTATCCATGACTGAATTAATTTCATTTAACAAATCATTTTTTTCAGTGATAAGCGGATAAAACATAAATCTTTAATGTCTAGTAGGCAACCTACCAGGATACTAACAGATCAAGAAGTTCTGAACTCTACCTGCAGTGTTATTGCAGGAGCTCTCTTAAAATCAGGAACACACAGGTATTTCACAAATCTCTCATCATCTACCCATGGTTGTTTATGGAGCCTGTCATTAATCTTAATAAATGGTTCTTCATGGAACCTTCCTGTGGATGGTTTCTTTTGGGAGCCATTTTTTTTTTCCCTGTGGCATTGCTCTGGTACCACTTTGGTATTTAAAGAGTGGCGCGCAAATGGACATCCCCAGAAATTGATTTCCTACTGCTTAAAGTAAATTTCCCTTAGATTTCTTATTCTTCCATTGTAGTAATAGATAGATAGATAGATAGATAGATAGATAGATAGATAGATAGATAGATAGATAGATAGATAGATAGATAGACGCTGCTAATGAATTCCTTTTCCTTTCATTTTAATTGATTTGTTTTTTAAGATTTGTTCCCCCTGAATTTCTTAATCATTCCTCTGAATTGCTTCATTTCCTTCCTTAAATGGCCTTAAACAGAAATAAAATGTGAAGTGAGTGAGCCAACAGAAGACCAACTAAGTCAGGGTCTCAATCTCCAACCAATTTCACTCCAACCAGTTGCTTAATTAGGAACTGAGTCTTGTTGTTAATTAAACCCATTCTTTAATTCCGTGGCTTGTTGCTGCTCTAATTCTGCCACAGCAGACATTTCTGAAATTATTGACATTCTCTTTTCTAAGAGCACACTGGTCAAAAGTTTTGTGGACCTCAGCAGATCATCATTCCTGAGACATTCATCTTTCTTTATTTTCAGATATTGTGTGATAGACACAGTTTGCTGGTCATGTTTTGGCTCATTTTATATCTCATTATTGTTTGACTATAAGCAGAAACAATTGAGGTGTCAGAGTCTTCAAGAGTGAGTCATCCATCCATCCATCCATTTTCCAGCCCGCTGAATCTGAACACAGGGTCAAGGGGGTCTGCTGGAGCCAATCCCAGCTAACACAGGGCACAAGGCAGGAACCAATCCCGGACAGGGTGCCAACCCACCGCAGGACACACACCAAACACACCCACACACCAAGCCACACACTAGGGCCAATTTAGAATCGCCAATCCACCTAACCTGCATGTCTTTGGACTGTGGGAGGAAACCATGGATGGAGAGTGAGTCAAATAAAATTAATTTAAAAGAAGTTCATTACCAGTAGAAACAGACCACTAATTAAGAAAAGGGTGAGAATGAAACCTGCAGCCACTGGGGCCCACCAGGACCGGAGTGTGAGATGACTGCATTATATAAAATATACAATATATAAAAATGCCCAATGATAGATAGATAGATAGATAGATAGATAGATAGATAGATAGATAGATAGATAGATAGATAGATAGATAGATAGATAGATAGATAGATAGATATTAAGTGTAGTTTAGTATAGTAGGCAAGATAGATAGATAGATAGATAGATAGATAGATAGATAGATAGATAGATAGATAGATAGATAGATAGATAGATAGATAGATAGATAGATAGATAGAACTGTAAAGTTTAAAAAAGAATCAATTTTTATAGCACATTACTGAGTTGTGTAGTTCTTCGCTGTACTGTTACTTGACGCATAACTTTTTAATTCTTGGAAAGCTTCCTTGCATATGACATCTGTTCTATGGACTTTGAAAAGATTTCTTAAGTTGTGGACAAAACAGAAATCTTTAATGGCTACCGGGATACATCAGTTTAAGAAAAACTGAACTTAGCATGTGTTGTTGAAAAGTCTTTGTATATTTAATATATATATTAATTGGATAAAAAAATGGTGCACCTATGGCACAGCTCTGAATTACGACTTTGATAACTCATTTAGCGGGGAAGAAATTGCCGTATATTTCTACATTAACGACAAGTTAATCAGAGGAACGAATATAAAAGTAATATTATACAGAACTTCATCCATCCATCCTTCGATATGCATTATGCAGTAATGTAAAAATAACTCCAGACAGTAATAATGAAATAAAAACTTTTTTACTTTCCATACTGTCCACAAGGTGTCTCTCAAAGCCTAACAATGAAAAGCGAGAGAGTTAGCTGGCGAGCCAGGAAGAGCGGCAAGACAGACAGGTTTAATGTGTTTTAAATCCTTTTATAAGCCCAGGAAGACGTTTAAAATTACTCGTTTGGATTTTTTTCCTCTGTTGAAGACTTGTTATCCTAATATCTGACTAACATGTTTATTTATTTACTTTTTAATGCTTTTAGTTTTAATAGTGCCTTATATTTAGAATAAATGATGATAGTATGAGGCAATAGGCTGGCGTTCGCAAAAAACACATGCGAGCGAGTATAATATTACATCTGATCAACATCCCACCTTCTCGTTTCACTATCGAAAAAATAAATAAAAATAGAAGAATAAGAAAAACAAAAGAATAAGAACATTAATAAGTTTACATATTATGATTAAATACCACTAGATAATAATATATCAAACTGAAGTCAAGTTTACAATTGCCAAAGCTAAAAACTGAAAATCTCATTCGAAATTTACAATAAGAGATAAACATATTTTTATATTTAATTATTCTAGCGTAGTGTGCATTTCGTTGATTTTAATAATACAGTGGTTTTGCATTTATCATAGTTTCTTCTGTAATTCCTTAACTCTGCACAATATTTATGGACATCTTGAACGTCTTTTTGGATTACCTACCGAGATTTCTTTTCTCCAAACAGCAGGTCTTGTCGGTTATTAACACCGTCCACTATAAGCCGAATCTCGCAAATGAACGGCCATCAGCCGGTCGGCGGCGGTCGTCTTCAGAACCAGAGCCTCACGTGAGGACGTCGCCATGCGGGCTTCCCTGGCCTTGTCGGCCCCTCGTCACAGGAGTTCAAGCGCGGTATGCAAAAACTAACTCATTTCTATGAAATTTTCATCAAATTCGTTTTATAGAAACTATCCGTTCTTGTTATAGTGCATCAAAAATACAATACATGTCTAGAAAAATACGAATAGTACTACCACTAATAATAATAATAATAATAATAATAATAATAATAATAATAATAACTAATTAGGTTTTTTGAAGATAAAGAAAAGGGTTTATGAATGTTAAACATCTGGTCGTTTGATTTCAAGGGTTCTGTGTACAGTTCGGACAGCAAGAGCACATTTTAGAAAAAAAAGTTTACATTAACAAATTCATTCACTTTTATGCATTGTATGTCAGCTGTTACTTTATCATAAGCATTAAGTGTGGAATTTAATGGCGCACATGATATCTGCTGCCGATTGATTGAAAGTATTTATGCATTAATTCTCAATTAGTTTTCCTCCTCGCACATTGAACAGAAAGACGCTTATGAATTTGAGTCGGCTCGATTTGTTAAATTATGATATTTAATATAGCTTTTTATTTTTATACTTATTTAGACGTAGCTTAGTAAAACAGAAATGGATCTCCTGCCTTAGAGGTTTCGCGTTCTTCGTAGACTATAAGCTTACAAAAACATTCACTGCAATAAAGATAGACAATTGTTGTAAGCCGCCTTGGATAAATATATCAGCCAAATAATAAGTAATAGTAAAAATAATAATAGTAGTGGCGGAAGTCCTATTTATCTTCTTAGTAAGTAATATTAATGCCGTTTTAAAAAATTATTCCTAATCACTTCCAGTATACCAATCGATAATGACAATCTGTAGCGCTCTAATATGGGCGCCTGTGCAGCCAAGAGAAATTAACTAATGAAGTAACAGAGAGTTGTGAGGACAACAGAATTCGCAAGTGGCAAAAATAAATAGATAAAAATAATACAAATAAAAACGCGTCGGTTGAGGAGACAGCGGACTATTTATGTAGTGAATGAAACATATTATGTGTCTGGGTTACTACTTAGATCGACTAACCTACACATCACAGGACAGCAGACTCGATTAGCAGGCATTCATGCTATGGACTCCCAACTCTGGAGTTCCTGTGAGCTGAGTTGATGTTCTCCTTGCATTTTTTTTTTTTTTTTACATTTTTTTCAGTATTTCTTTTTTTTTTTTTTTACTTTCCTTTCTGGAAGAACCCATGCTTATGCCTTTTGCATAACAATATCAACAGTCGAGAGAAAACCCTTTTGTCAGTTGAGAGCGTGACCTGAATTTTCGTGGGTTTGTCACATTAATAACCCACTTCCAAGATTCACCGCTGGGAAGCAGTAAAATTGCGTCACGATTGCTAAGTAATGATGTCTCACCCTTTTATTAAGCATCGATAACGTTTTATATCTCAAAGCTACAGCCCTATAGCCACACGTAGAGCAATGCGAAAGTAATTTCGATCATCGTCATCCTCATAATAATAATATTAATAATAATCATCATCATCATCATCATTATCATCATCATAATACAACTTAAAGGAAAATTTAAAAATCCATCGATCACTTTATTTTTAAAAAATGTTTATTAAATGTAATTCATTTTACAGTAGATAGGACCGATGAATGGACACATTCAACGAAGTGTGAAAGCCTGTTAGAGGGTTAATTATACACACCATCTGTGAAAGCCTCGATTGATACTCGAAGTCTTCAGGTATCCTGGGTGTCAATTACAATAATATACAATAATATGAACACCAGAGTAAAAGAAAATGTTGAATGCATATATATTCAAAAGAACACACACACACACGCACACACACACACACACACACACCACACACACACACACACACACACACACACACACACACACATATATATATATATATTATATATATATATATATATATATATATATATATATATATATAATTTGTTCTCTATTCGGCGGTATATATTCCCCTTGGGATTAATAAAGTTATCTATCTATCTATCTATCTATCTATCTATCTATCTATCTATCTATCTATCTATCTATCTATCTATCTATCTATCTATCTATCTATCTATCTATCTATATATCTATCTATATATATATATATATATATATATATATATATATATATATATATATATATATATACGGCCGAGTACAGAACAAATTCAGATTATAGACAAACGTATGTTCTTTAACATAGATAGATAGATAGATAGATAGATAGATAGATAGATAGATAGATAGATAGATAGATAGATAGATAGATAGATAGATAGATAGATAGATAGATAGATAGAGAGTGGGAAGTCACACGCATTCTTAAACACATTACTGTAAACCACCACCTCACATATGCAGGTACATAGAAAACAAAGATTGCGCAAAAAACATTAAACGCATGGATGTCTCAAATACCTAAAAGGATACACATTTTGGAATATCACATTTTAATAATATGTGTAAGTTTTACATTCGATAAATTGCCGACCTTCAGCGCAATAGATAGTCAGAAATATTTAACATCTATCCCGTACTCAAAGACCATTATCTGAATTGTTAGCTTTAAGCACATCTGCTTCTAAAGTGTGCAGTCATAACATTCCTAATGCATGACAAGCCCTGAACTGAAACGCCAATATCAGCATGCAAAGGGTGTGACAGGAAAAGTTTTTTTTTTCTTCTTCTTTGCCTTTAAATATTCTGTAGATAAAAATCAAACGTCAATGTCAACGAAATCACGCTACCTAATAATTTCAAAAGGTTAAATCATAAAATGTAAATGAATTAATGATTTTGCATTCTTTGTTTAGCCAATAATATGAATTTAAAATTATGTAGGTCTCTTTTGAAAAATGCTTAAGAATGTTAAGTTAAGAATGAATAATATAGATACAGTCTGCCATAATTAAATGAAATATTACAAAAATATAGTGTATAAATTTTACTAATTTATATAAAAATCTATGAAATAATCTACGTTTAGATCAGAGTGCATCCAAAGTTGTTATTAAAGAACAGACTTTCAGCTGCGGTTTACACGTTTATATATATATATACATATATATATATATATATATATATAATTATATATATATATTATATATATATTATATATATATATAATATATATATGTGTGTGTGTGTGTGTGTGTGTGTGTGTGTGTGCGTGTGTGCGTGTGTGTGTGTGTGATATGTATATATATCAAAATCACCATGAATTAACACAATACATGTATATATGAAGATAATTTTCCCATATTCACACAATCAAAGGGTTAATTTTACATTGTAAGAGTTGATTTAACACTGAAGACTCTGCCTTGCACACACACACACACGCACATTATTTATATCTTTACATCACCTATAAAGAAGTACTGCAAGTAAAACCTTTACCGATCCACACATAGGAACGCACGCATAACTCACGAGAAAAAAAGTAAATTAAATTAAAATGTCCTTTAATACCCACTAAAATGAATAGGCCTGCTATGACTGCCTTCAGACGAACACAAAATCCCCGAGCGATAATTGAATTAGTCTTTTCAAAGGACTGTCAGGTACAATGACGTGCTATACCCCACACATTTCCGAGGGTCTATAGGCTTGAGGGACCCAGAATGTATAGTTTGACCTTACAGCTCATAATTATAATGGTGCACTTGTAGCAGAAATCTATCCGCATTCAATTCAAACAAAACCTCTGGTC
This sequence comes from Erpetoichthys calabaricus, assembly GCF_900747795.2. Lineage (NCBI taxonomy): Eukaryota > Metazoa > Chordata > Cladistia > Polypteriformes > Polypteridae > Erpetoichthys > Erpetoichthys calabaricus. The sequence goes on from NC_041401.2 coordinate 183,859,724, forward strand.
ACCCTGTCCCAGTAGGAAGGATGAAATCCATTGTATTCAAACAACTCATTTATGTCCTTCAGAAAGGCTGATTTCATCTGAATCAGTGGTCAACGCACACGTATATGTGCCGATTCTATATACGGATACCTATATAAACGTTTAAAACGATTAAGAAGTCTTATCGTTATTAACGCTTTTGGAAACGCAGTTGTCGGGATTAGAATGTATAGGAGAGAAATCAATTTATTTGAAAAAATCAAAAATCAAAAAACAAAAAACGCCAGGTTGGGCTCCGTAGGGTGGATGCCAGCCCTCCCAATCTGCCCCCAATATGCCCACATGCCCATATCTAACGCTGAACACCCACTCCCTTCCTCTACTTTCGCACCCGCATCTCCAGCAACAAACATTTCGTAGAGTTTGATAAATGTATTGTTTAAATAATAATAATAATAATAATAATAATAATCATAATAATCATAATAATGCATCAAATGCAATAACAAATGTATGTGCTCTCACGCATTTCTTTATTTTTTTTTTATAAAAATCACGTTCTTCGATATAGCTGATGCAGTAAAACCAAAAATAAAAAATAAATAGAGGCTCATCTTAATAAAACCGCTAGTAATTTGTACTACCGAATCCCGTGCCTACTCGGTATAGTGTTTTTTTTTATTATTTTATTTTATTTTTTTATGTATACCCCTCTTTAAGTATTTGTTTCACTTTTTTTTCTTGTATGATGCAGAGTACAAAATTGTTTAAAGACAATGCTATTGCTCATCTTGCTATTCTAAACCATTCCCTTCTGAAAGAATCTAAATCCGTTGTTTTATAAAAGATTTCAGTGGAACAATAACATCCTATGCATGCTATCTTTCTTTTCCTGACTAGTGTTTGTTCTGTAAATAGAACAATAATTCCTGTGATCTGTATGTAATTTGGTATTGTCTGAAATTGTCTAGTTAAGTATGTTGGCTTTATGTTCTAATGTATAGAAAATTGAGATTATTAATTTCACCCTGGCCATAATGAAATTAAAACAGTTACCACATCGATTTTTAAACGATTTTCAAGACATTTAGCAAAGGGTGTGTGCATTATATTGAATAATAAAAGCTATAGGCCGCCAGTGCATTTATCATCCCATTACTGTAACAAATCCAAGCCCCAATACATGAAAGGTAAAATGAATTACCAACGTTAAGCCGTCAATAAAGTCATTTCTGTAAATGGTGTCTCCAAAGGCTGCAGCATTATTCAACCAGCTTTATCAGCAGCTTGGAAATTACGTGCAGGAGCTCGCAGCGTGTAATATGGCCCTGCTTACTTTGATTAAGCGTCTTGCCAGGGAATAGTGACAGTGCTTTTGACCAGGTTTTATTCACTCTCCTGTGATGAACGCCAAGCTGATCAGGCGGAATGAAGAGTAATTAAAACCTATAAATTATCTTTTGCGGCCCTTCTCAAGGCGTCTCTTGCAGGCAAGATAAGGCTGCGAGCCCCCATTTACTGCTTGAAAAGGAATGGAGCTCACAAAGGCTACGTGGCTAAATAGGATATTGATAGTGTCCTAATTAGAATTTAATTAAGTACCCACACTCGCTTTTAGGATAAAGATTTCAATTCTACCAACTTAAATATAAATAATACGAAACGAAGTGAAAATAAATGTTTATGTAAAGTTATTAAATATGTGTATTGTTTTTATTAAAAACATACATCGGCTAAGGAATCGGGAAAACGTGAATTAAACCCTTCAGTAAACGGGTTCGACTGATTAGGAAAGTTGGTTGTTAAATATTCTCATTAGAGAACTTAACGGTTGCTAATTGGCACATACAAACGATGCATGTCACACGTATGCACACATTTCTTTTCATACCCTCTATGCGAAAATCGTGTAACAATAGCATTTTCACAGGTATCCCATCGGCACTTTCCTAAACTGAAGGATTTCGGATAGAACATGTAATTGCCAAAGTGCACACATCTATTCAATAATTGTAACTCTGAAGAAGAATGCAAAAAGATAGCAAGCATATTATTACAGTAATTATACTGGCATTAATAGCAAACATTTTACATCTTTAAAGCAGACGTTACTACTGGGAATTAAACAAGATCCTTTGTGTCTAAAGGAAAGGAAATTTTTCGCATAAACATTACATCGATTCAAGATTCTCATAAGCTAGTTGAAAATCGGATAGCTCATCCTTAAAGTAAAGAAAAAAAAATGAAATATCCTTATAGGATGCAGGTATAAAAATCGTGACGATTTTTTTTCCCCGACTTCTTCAGAAATGCGAATACATTAAAGTTACATTTTTTTTTTGCTTCTGCCTTCCGAGATAAATAAATAAACAAATAAATAAATAAATAAATGAGTATTTGCTATATAACCACTGTGGTTTCAAATACAGTCATGCTTTCCTGTTTTGAAGTCCAAATAAAAGTTTTTAAAACACTCCGGCTGTATTAACTTATACACAATTTCTGTTTTATTTTTTAGAACAATGTGTACTTTGCTGGCTGTCTCTTTCAAATTTAATAATTTCTTTCACTCTTCGTGCACGCTGAAGAGGTTCTGATTTTTGGAATTAAATATGGAGTATTCCATACAAAGAAAATGTTATGATTGAAGATCTTTCTTTCTTTCTTTCTTTCTTTCTTTCTTTCTTTCTTTCTTTCTTTCTTTCTTTCTTTCTTAGATAGATAGATAGATAGATAGATAGATAGATAGATAGATAGAACTTCTAAGTCTGCCCAGCGTTTAACCGAGATTTTCTTTCTTTCTTTCTTTCTTTCTTTCTTTCTTTCTTTCTTTCTTTCTTTCTTTCTTTCTTTCTTTCTTTCTTTCTTTCTTTCTTTCTTTCTTTCTTTCCAAAAAATGCCATTATGGCCAGCTATGTATATATATAGCCTAAGCAAATCATTAACTGCATATATATATATATATATATATATATATATATATATATATATATATATATATATATATATATATATATATATATATATATATATATATGCAGAGAGATATACATGTGACATTATATATATATATATAAGTTCCGTCGAATTATTTTAACGGTTCCCCTTTTCTCCCGCTTTTTGTTTACTCTCTTAAGCCTTTTTTTTTGTCCAACCTTTGACAGACAGATCGTTCCATCCGAATTTATAGCTTTCAGGTTTCGGTGTTTTTGGTTTAATTCTCATTTGCCAATATCAGATACACATTAGGCATGCAGACAGATATGCAACGCGTAGAGGTGAATCACTTGTTTGGTTACTAAAAAAATCAATGTATTATTTATTTGCGAAATGGCGTAGAATGCGATTGGCCGCTGTCACACACGTCAAAGCAGGTTCGTTGAGGCGATTGGTCGATTGCACGTGTCTGTAGTCTCACGTGCTTCCGGCTGGTGTGAAAAAAGTGTGTGAAGAGGCAGAGCGATTTTAAGAGAGTTTGCGAAGATCGAACTGTCAGAGATTACAGAATCCCAGGGACGTCAAATCTGCACGCAATGTGTTGTCAGTTTTACGGAAAAAGAAGATTATGACACTTGGAAATTAATTCATACACATATGTAGGATGCTCCGAATTTAAAATAGAGTTGTCTAAAGCTGAACAAAAAATTGCATAATCTATGTACATTTCTGTATATGCGTATGACTGTTAAATATCTGAGAACTGGATACAAATATTAACCAAAAATTGGAATTTGGCTTTCCTCCTGGGAAGGAAAGCGAATTGGCTCAAGTTATGGAAGAGCAGAAGGATCAAAGTAGCCGGGATTCGAGTGAGGGAGAGAGCGTTTCCCTGTCTCCAAATCTGCCGTCGCCGCAGATCCTGCCGCATCCAGTAGCGCAGCAAACGCACCGAAACACCAACTTTTTCATCGACAATATTTTAAGGCCGGACTTTGGGTGCAAAAAGGAGCTCGGCAGCAGGGAGCGAGCGCAAACATCGGGTAGGGAAAATGTCAATCCTTTGATAATAAGGCCATCTAACCCGAGCACACTGTGCCAGGATTCAAACTGTAGCAGCGACAGCACTTCATCTTCTTCGTCTTCATCCTCTTCGCCGTCATCAAAACAGAGCCAGTCAAAACAAGTCGATGGGAACGGAACTAATACATCTAAATATGGGGAAAATAACAACTCCTCGATCGTGATTGTAGGGTCAAATAATGGAGAAAGTTCACCGAATAGGGATCATGTTCAACCGCTTCTTTGGCCTGCCTGGGTATACTGCACAAGATACTCAGACAGACCATCCTCTGGTAAGGCGACTTCATGAATTTGTTTTTTTATTTACCGTTTTGTTTACTTCGTTCACCGTAATATTCGTTTAGGGTAATACATATACGCTGACAGCAGTTAATATATTTCAAACTCATTATGAAAATTGTTTTATAAGTTATGCAAAACAAAGCATGTTATTATAATACATTTCATTACGCGTTGTATATTTGAACATTTCTCTGTGAGAATATAATAAACACTACAATTTATTTAATCGTATGTCTTTTATATAAGTTATTTGGACTACGTTTAATAGCCTTGAGGCGCCCTTTGGTTCAAAGGTAATTTTAAAAATTCACGACTCCAAACACGAAGGCCGTAGTCTCAGTTAGCCTTTTCTATCATATTTAATTTAGAAAATGTTCAAAATGAACTGATATTTAGTTTGTGTGTAGCGGCTCAAGTTTATCGTATTAAAAAAAGCCAGATTTGAAATACAAATTAACCAGCGCATAATGTTTTATTACACCAGCGTAGACTTTATTGTAACGTGTGTTGCAGGGAATCACGTGGCCTACTTACGCCTTATCGTTCTTTATACCGTAGGGAAAATAAAATAAAATAAAATAAAACATCGTTTTAATCTGCCCTATAAAAACCAAACATTTTAAGATTCTTACTGATCAACACGGCACTTTAAACTACAACGGTTGGGAAGTGCACCTCCAATAATTGCATTTTAAAGAGGGTCCACTTTGTTTCTGTGTTTAGTCAGGACAGTTACTGACAGAAAATACTCGAGAGTTAAAAGAGAAGAAACGCATTGATTGATTAATCAGATTGATTGACTGATTGAGCTGTCAGCCTATAAGAGTGCGCAAAACATCACAATGTGGCTTTCTATCGAGTACTAAGATGAGTATTAGCAATATCGGCGATTATACACGCAGTGCAAGATATCTATCTATCTATCTATCTATCTATCTATCTATCTATCTATCTATCTATCTATCTATCTATCTATCTATCTATCTATCTATCTATCTATCTATCTATCTGTCTGTCTGTCTGTCAGTCTGTCTTTATTTTTAGCAAGAGAAAGTTAGAAACTCAGAACGGGAGAATTTTACACACACACACACACACACACACACGCACGCACACACACACACACACACACACACACACACACACACACACACACATATATATATATATATATATATATGGAATATACAGTATACACACTAGCAAACACACGCACATTGGCGCCAGCATTATCATTATGCCATTTACAGTAAATATTGCAAACTATACTAACCCAACATTTATTTCCAAATAGATTCATGTTTAATAATAGAATCTATCTATCTATCTATCTATCTATCTATCTATCTATCTATCTATCTATCTATCTATCTATCTATCTATCTATCTATCTATCTATCTATCTATCTATTTAAAGTGAGTTTAGTAAAGTCTGTAGGAGATAATATGCTAGAATCTTTTTTTTGTAATATGCATAAATAAAACGGACGCGTATTCTACATTAGTGAGCTATACAGATTGTGTTTTTTTTTTTTTTTTATAAAAGCGTCTTCGTTAAATATATGGGTAATGTTCTATTTTAAGATTTTAAAAAGTTCTTATTGTTTTAAAGACGTAAAATAATTATAATGTTGACCTTACATATATTTTAAAACCTCTTTTTTTATGATTTTACAATTTTCTTTTTCCAAAATAAAGACTGGATTGTTGCTGATAACCCATAGGTGAACATTTGATTTTAAATCAAGATCTATTCCTATTAATGTCTGGAAAATTAATAATACATGCAAATGCCATAATGCTGCAAATAAGAAAAGTAATTCCACTGCCGACTTTATGGTATTAGTGATTATTATTGAAACTGAAGTACTTTGTTTTCTATCTATCTATCTATCTATCTATCTATCTATCTATCTATCTATCTATCTATCTATCTATCTATCTATCTATCTATCTATCTATCTATCTATCTATCTATTATTGTTGTTATTATTATTATTATTAGTATTAGTATTAGTATTAGTAGTAGCAGCATACACCCGTGCTAAATGAAGTTATAGTGTTAAAGTAACTCTTATATGTAAGCGGCATTTCCATGTAGACACTTTAAATGTTAATTGAGCTCTGACGATTTTGCTGTGTAGAAGATAGCATTGCCATTTTTGTCTTTATTGCTTTTGTCGTTATTATTATTATTATTATTTGGAGTACAGTAATAGTTTTTAGTTCTGTTCAAGGTGATACAGCATGCAACACAATTCAAATGCATTTGACTTTACTGTTGAATTCATTTTTCAGTTCGCTGTCATTATTTTTAAAGATAACGTATTTGATTTGGGGTAAACGACTAATTCAGAGACAAGTGACACAATACAAATCTTTACGTAACGTAACATAAGGTATCATTTTGTTTAAATTCTTTACATCAAATTTAATTTGTAAAGTATTTTTTTAAACAATAGGGAAAGGCTCGACGTTTGACTTTTGTTTTCCTTCTCCGACATGATGGATATTTCGCACTGGTGAGAGACTTTGTATTTTGTGATACGAGTCTCTTATCCGAGAAGCTTTAGGCGATTATTCTGTGGTTCGTTCTATAAGCCTACATATCAATGACCCCTTCGCTGTCTTTTTGCATGTGGCCTACCACAGATTTCAGAATGAACAGCGCAGGAAACAGCTCGCTTTAGACGTGAAGTGCGTGTGTCGAAAGTGCTGTGATTTGGGATGAAACACACACACACACACACACACACACACACACACACACACACACACACACACACACACCGAAGACCATTTGTTAAACAATAACTGGGGGAGGTTTGATTTGCTAATAACACTGGCTGTTCAGTTTACATGATGAAATACTCCAATGCTTTTAGTCATTATAGTCCTGAAATGTATGCGCGGCAATAAAATATTCTTTATCATCATGTACAATGTACATTTTGCTCATTCCGTAGGTCCACGAACACGAAAACTGAAAAAGAAGAAAAACGAAAAGGAAGACAAGAGACCCCGAACAGCTTTCACAGCTGAGCAGCTGCAGAGACTCAAAGCCGAGTTTCAGGCCAATCGCTACATCACGGAGCAAAGGAGACAAACTCTGGCTCAAGAACTCAACCTAAACGAGTCCCAGATTAAAATATGGTTTCAGAACAAGAGAGCTAAAATTAAGAAGGCCAACGGCATCAAGAATGGCCTGGCCCTGCAGCTCATGGCACAAGGACTTTACAATCATTCCACGACCACAGTACAGGACGAAAAGGAAGAGAGTGAATGACTTTTGTTTTTGAGACTGCGAAAAAAAAAAAAAAAGAAATCAAGTGACTCGAAATCGAAAGGACTGAGACAGGTGCTATTTAAATCAAAACTATGTTTATCCCATAGTATATGGACTTATAAATTACGAACGCTATTAAAAATCTATATATAGCCAAACACCTTATGACGTTGTATATATTTAATTTCAGGTAAGGATGTGTTTAGCGATCCCTACTTGCTGGAGAATTTCATTTTTCCCCCTCCCGCCCCCTCTATGATGTTGTTGCTCTCTGTTTTAGTACGTGTCTGACACTATTGAGACTTTTTGTGGTTTGTGTCTCCCCCCTCCCCAGTTATTCACAATTCTATACAGACTGCGTTCCTGAACCGCCGCTACAAGCCAAAGATTTTATTATGTTCAGAAATAAAAATGTAGTCTGAAATAAAGTGTAGAATGTGATCTCGAATGTTATTTCTTAGTGATATTATTTAAAAGGTTACATAGTGGAAAAAAAAAAAAAATCAAACAAAACTTGTAATGTGAAATAATTATTGAGGTATGTATTGGAACATTTTTTTTTTACGAGCGACATCGTCCGCCCGTCTTCTTCTCACCAAATGTATTTTCAAGCCAAGAAACTTAAAACGGACATATCGTTTATGTTGGTCCACAATTTTCATTTTGTTTACATCACTTGTGTTATGCAAGAGAGGCAAATGTTCGGCTTATTCTTGTCAAACAGTGAACGCAGTATCGGGACGCCCCAGTCGGATGTTGTTCTGATTTTGTGTTGCCGATCCGAGGTCTGTTCCTTTTAGAAAATAGCAACACGATGTCTTTAGGTAAAATAAGAAACAAATGTAAATTATAAAATGTTACGCATTTCTAAACATACGCTTATTAAGTCTGTTAAATTAATACGTATACATTCCTGATATTATGCACCTGAGTAATTATATTTATTGGAGACTACGGGATAGGAATTAAATTATTTAATTATATATATATATATATATATATATATATATATATATATATATATATATATATATATATATATATATATATATATATATAATGTATAATACAAGTATATGTATTATATAATAATTATATAAATATATATATAATGAAAATGGTGAAGCAAGGTCAAGTCAGTTTTCAAGGTCATCCCCGAGTGTGAATACTGACAGGGGAAACCCGCGCCCCCCACCCCCACCGGCATTTACGATATCAAACTACATTTATTTCCCATTCTAACAACAAAAAAAAAAAAAAAATAGATCTGTTTTTCTTTACATTTCTCAACCTATTTTTTAAATTTCAAACCGAAGAAAATAATATTAATATTCAATTCATCCAGTGCCCATATTCACATATTATCTTATAATTTGTTGTATTTTCCAAACCATACGTATACGCGTGTATGTGATGTAAAATGAATGAATACGCGTTAGTACCTTATATCATTTTTAACATTTTTTTATTGGTTATTATATGTTGTCTTTGCGCGCTCATCATACATTAAAAAAATGGTTTAAAGATTTAAAACTTAAAACGATGGAAAGGAATGTTTGCTATGAATGAATTGATTTAAGATGCAAAGTTTGTGTGCAAATTTCGCCTTACGTTTCTTTTGTATACGCAGACCAAGTTTTTAGAAAGCCATCGGAAAACGGTCACAAATACTTACGTAGCCTGTTTTTTTAGGACTATAGCATTGTAATTTTCAAATTCTTTTTAGTTTCATTATTTATTACTTTTTAAATACATGCATAGCTATTTTTAAGTTAGGTATAAGTTTTTAATTTCTGTTATTTTACACTAGATTCATGCCGTCATCATTATATAAAGCACAATTGTATATTTATAATCTATTGCCCATTAAACTAAATAGTAAAAGCATTGTGTGTGTGTGTGTGGGGGGGGGGGGGGGGGGGGGGGTGTGTGTGTGTGTGTGCGACCTCAGTGCAATCTGATAAAACGCATGCATCAAACACCGTACATTTGATGTGTTATATGAGTAAGTTTTGGTGTTACGATGCTAAAGAGGATAAGGTACCGTTGCAAAAAAAGTCGGCTATTTCTTGTGTGCAACAGCGCCATCTAAGGGTTCGATTTATCTGTTTATATAACAAAGGTTTGAAAATCGGCTTTATTTTATAGCAACAAACATGAAACGTTTTGCTAGAAAGCGACTTTATTTAGACAATGAGCGCACTAATAACGGAAAAAGTGGCATCATCATGAAGAGCTGCTATATATCTATATATTCCATGATATTGTTATTTTACTGTGTGCCATGTCGAACTTAAGATTTACTATTTTAGTCGCTTTCCTCCAAATTAACTCACTTTTTTAGGAGCATCACCTAACTTGCTAAGTGTTCGTCATTAATATGCCGGCTCCCCTTACAGAGGTGGTTCCAGCCTTGGCTTCTGATCGCCGCGATCCTTCAATTGGGTTAAGGGGTTTCAGTCAATGGCTGATGGACGGAGAGATCGACGCAGTCAGCAACCTAATAAGGAAGATATAACTTGTTACAAGAAGATAAACTTACAATTTCTCAGTTTATGATATTCATAAAACTTCTAACTTCTTGTAACTTGTTACTAGAAGATAAGCTTACAATTTCTCAGTTTATGATATTCATAAAACTTCTAACTTCAGTACGTGTCTAACCATTGAAAAATATTGTAATTATATTTTTTGATATATCGATTGTAATGTGAGACAAAGCTGACCATGGAGTTTTCTTTTCATCCAACACAGCCACCGGCGCCCCGGGTTTGTTTACTGACAGAATCCATTTCCGCTAGAGACCCGCGTACCTGTTATAAAATAACGCGGAACATAACAGCTGCTTTGTTTGTAAAAGTAAATATCCCCGGATGTATGTCAAGCAGCTTGTCCTTTTTGTGCCTTTGACCAAAATCAAAGAGGGCGTTAAAGGAAGACCGACCCACCTGGGTCAAAGGTCACGATCTGCGGTCCGAAAGCACCAGCTCGCCCTCTTTAGCAATGATGTCGGCTTCTGCTCTTTTAGGCTTCCTTCAGCTTTAATCCTTTTTTTTATCATATCGTACTGAAGAGAGACGTGAAAAACAAGCAACTATTATGGCATTTTAAAATATATTAGGCTATGATTTTGATTGAGTGAAGAACCTAAGAAGAACCTAATAGCTAAGGAACTCAGGGTTCTTCCATTGTGAAATCTGTTATTTCACATAACTTGTGCAGGCAAATAAGAGAGAGAGAGATGAAAAAAATACCCACACAGGAATACTCAGGTGGCCTGAAGTGCTTCTCAGACAACTGGCTCATCAGGTTTCTTGTAACAATGAAGTTTGTGATGAATTATATATTTTTCCTTGCCACAAGACATAGGATTGGAAGCCATAATTTGCAGTTTTTAAAATTACAAAAATCACAAACAGCAACTCCAGCAAATTTGAACTAATGATGTTTGGCATGTGCATAGCGTTTAATGTAACATAAAACAATCAGATACACAAAGGAATGTTAAGGGCAGTTTCAAGTATATATCTCCTTAAATTATTATTATTATTATTATTATTATTATTATTATTATTATTATTATTATTATTATTATTATTATTATATTCCAGATCAAGGCGGGGAAGAAATGGAACTTGTGTTCATAGTTGCCTTTGGTTTTGTCTCAAAATATACGACTTCATTAACGTCAATAGCTTTAAATTTTGAAAAAGTGAAAACTGAGACATTTTCCATATATCAAATCTTTCTTTCTTTCTTTCTTTCTTTCTTTCTTTCTTTCTTTCTTTCTTTCTTTCTTTCTGTTTTAAGCTGTATTTATAACAAACATCAAAACATCGATATAGAAATGTTTATATTAAAAGAACTGAAAAAACTCTTTGTTAAGTTCTAAAATGGCTGAAATAACTAAACTAATTAAACAGTTATATTGAAATGTGTAATGTTACCTGGAAAAGAATCTGCTGTGGCCACCATGGCTACAGGTATATAGAATTTTCATATATAAAAAATATTATATATATAATACAATAATAATACAGCTTCAATGTTTCCAAAATGTCATTTCAAGTATTATCACCATTGAATTGTATACATATACAAATTAAAAAAGTACACAATCTCACACACACACACATATATAATAATAATAATAATAATAATAATAATAATAATAATAATAATAATAATAATACATTTTATTTATATAGCGCCTTTCCCATGCTCAAGGCACTTACAGAATATAATAAAGAACGGCAGAATATACAGTATATAGCATTGTATATATATTCACATGTATGCATAGATTTTATCCTGAGCAGGGTCCAAGGGAAGCTGGAGCCTATCTCAGCAAGCATACAGCATAAGGTAGGATGCTAATCCATCACAGGGGGAGTTAAACACACACACAACCATACACACACACACACACACATTATATATACATTATATATACATACACATTATATAATATATAAAGACCTCATTTGAAAAGTTAAAACGCTTGAGAAGACATATTGGCCTCGTTGATGTTTTATTATTATTAAAGTTTTATATGTATTATATTATTTTATAAATGAAGATTTTACATCGCTATAGCCCTAGTGGTCAGAGCGGCGTATTACACTTGACTCTTACCTACACTGTACTGATTAGACCATATAAAAGTAATAAATTGCCTAAGCAAATATCAGAAAGAGAGTAACATGAAAATAATTCTTTACAGTGCTTTTTGCAGTTTCTATGAAGATCAGAAGAATTTGACTATAATTTTAAATAAATATTATCAGGGTTAACTTTGAAAATTAAAAAAAAATAAACAGCATGACTAATTTCCAAGTATGCATCATTTTACATACATAAGCAAACATATTACATAACGCGTACATGTTTATTAAAAAGAATGGCAAAATTTGCAAATTTCTGCATTTATTCAGATTAAAGGACGCAAATAATACACATATAAAATCTTCTAGGCCTAATTAAGTAGAGCTTGTAAATTCTAAGACTGTAAATGCATAGGTGAGTTCACTCTTTCAATGTGACTTTGGAGTTCAAATTAAAATCGTTAAAAACATTATTAGCGTTTGAATTATCATATCCCAAACTAAACTTATAATGCTTAGGCGAATTCGAAAAAAGCAAACGAGGTCCAATGTACAGCGTTAGGTGGAGGTCTTTTTTTTCTCAGTAACTTGTTACTTTTTGGGTAAATGTCAGTTGTAAATAAAAGGTGTTTTATTCTGTTCGGCTCAATGTAAAACACGAGTATCAACCAAAAGGTTTACTTCGAAAGTGAAAGATCAATTGATTTTTCGTGTGAAGAGACCCATCAAGTTTCCACCACTGTCCCATTATAAATGCGACATCAAATATAATGAAAAGGGATATTTTCTTTGTTACAGTGGTAAATTATTAAAAAAAATCAAAGTTTTTCAGAAATGAAGGTTTTTAGCATCTTTAATTTGTGTATATGGTGTATTCATAAATTCCCTTTTACGATCGGCTTCAAAGAATTTATCAATGGATGTCTATTTCCATATGGGTTTCTCTTTTAATAAATTTCGTTCCAACTAAATGCGTATGTTTAGGTTAAAGGGCATAGTCTCCGACAATAACTCTTTCAGGTTTGAATCAGTTTTTTTTTTGTTGTTTTCGAGTTGGTAAATATCTTATCTTTTTAAACTCTTGTCCGTTTTACCGCGACAGCCTTCGTACGTGTAAACCTTTAAAGAAGAAGAAAGATTTAGTCCTGCTGGGTCAAATATTATCTATAATGTAGTGACCTTTACGTTTTTGGAACTGTACACTTTACATGTCGGTCAAATAGAAGTACGGCTTTCAAAGGGTGAACTTTTAAAAATGTCATAACTGCAAAAGATAAATAAGGAAATACGCCACGAAAACTTTTACATCCCCGGGAAAATTATACCGGAGCGTAAACAACTTAAATTATCATAAAAAAGAGAGAAAGAAAAGAGTCGACTTGTTAGGATACACTTCACAATCTAGCATTGATATGAAGGCCAAAAGTATAAATTGTTAATTATCTTAATTTAACAGTCACATATTTTAAAAGAAGCCACAACTGATGCATATATGTGATTTATATATGAAGATAAACTCGACACGCAGCGCAAAAACAATTGTACGCCATCGTGTACTTGTGTAAAAGTCTATCGTGCACTTTCTAGAGGGAGATGTTTTAAAAGAGCTAAATGAGATCCTGCGAACTAAATGTGAATAACAACCATGATGAAATACTACTAATAATAAAAATCCGTTTCATTCATATAAACTTTACACTGTCCAATCTCAGTTTTTCCAGGACGCGCTTCTTAATCTTCAGAGAGGAAAATCTAAAAGTACGCTTAGTACGACTATGTGTACTTAAACAGAACGACGTTAAGCTTCAGAGCACAAAAATTGTTCTTATGCGTTTATATATATAATATATATATATATATAATATATATATTATATATATATATTATATATATATATATAAAGACTGTAAATATTATATATATATATATATATATATATATATATATATATATATATATTATATATATATATAATATGAGTACGAATAGGTTGTTTTTTTCCCATTTCACTCAATACAAGGTGTGTGTTCCAATTAGCCTACAGTATATGGCAGTAGTTGTTAATCCTTAAATTGGCAGTATGGCCTTACATCAGCTATGGGAATAACAATATTTACCGAGAGATAAGGAAAATAGTGTTGGCAAAAAGTACCAAGGGCCTTGTCGAAGATACAGAAATAGTTGCGTATTTACAGTTGCGAGCGTTCCCCGTCTTGTTTAATTTAGAGTCTTATTTAGTTTAGGATCACAGTGAGATAATATTAAATACCTGAATTCAACGTATTAACGCAATGGAACTTCTCGCACTATCTATCTATCTATCTATCTATCTATCTATCTATCTATCTATCTATCTATCTATCTATCTATCTATCTATCTATCTATCTATCTATCTATCTATCTATCTATCTATCTATCTATCTATCTATCTATCTATTCACTTGGTCAGTCTTTCTCTTAAGAGCACCAGTATCATTAACAAATTTGATCACACCAATATTCATTAATGAAAGCTTGTAATTTTATATTGTCATGTGACTAGTTCAGAATCTAATATTACCGTATACATCGTTATTTCAACTTAAAGTGCGCACTGCTGGAACGGACGCATCCCAGTGAGATCGAACACTATTGTACATTCATACTACACATTTTATCCCCAAACGGGGGCTTCATGTTTAGCAATGGGGCTAAGAAGGAGCCATTTAACCACATTGTCCATTTTCCCCACCCCCACCACATGCACACACATACCCCAACCCAGAGTGCGATGTATGCCTCTGCAAAGCAGGAAACGAAAACTTTAGCAATCGTTTAATTTCACCCATTTCAACCATTCAGCGGACTACCCTGTGATGTTTAAAGATTTATTAAAAAAAAAAAATCACATTCGCGCATAAAATATATGTACGTGTTTTGTTTGGGGGCGGCAAGGTGGTGGAGCGCTTAGCGCTGCAGCACAGCAGCTTACATTTATTATTTTTAAATTCACTTATTTGGCTGACGATTTATCAAAAGCGATTTACAACATTCGATATGTAAATGGTTACAATTTTATTGTTATTTTTTCTCAATCGGAGCAAAGACAGCTGAAGTGACTTCATCGGCAAGTCATAGTCAGTATATTTGAAGCCAAATCCTCAGGGTCTGAAGTCCAAAATCTTGATCACAACGCCAAGCTGCCTGTCATTTAAACGACAGCATGTCATTGTGGAAAATGTCTGAGTGTAGTCCAGAAGTTCTCTCTCAGTTCTAAGGGTTATTTTTTTGGATTTCACCTTGTACTCTACAGACGTGTTTATTAGTTCAATTGGCTCAGTGTCTCTGCCCTGAAATACGAAAAGTTTTAACTAAGGAAATTGACGAGTATTTCTGTAGTAAAAAGCGAAAAGTCTGAGGTCAACTTAAGTGATTAACGTTTTAGTAGCATGAACAGGAATGTTGATAAAATTATACACTGATACGCTACCCATAAAACGCAACAAACACCCATAATTTAACATAATCTCTCTGTGCAGCCATTCATTTCAAACTATTTTAATCCATTTGATGGTTTAAAAAAAGCACATCAAAAGTGACTAAACAATTACAGTTATAACTTCAGTCTAAACGGGACACGTTGTTCTTCCGATAAACGACTACAAAATGAATGCAGCAAGCATCCTTAACATACACAATACATTATTCTATTTAGTTTTTATTTCGTTCATCATTTCGAAGGCCAGCAGATCGTTCCTCGGCAATTCTGTTACGATTCAGCCCTCGACTCCCGTTTGTTTTTTAAGTCCGAAACATGCTGTTATCCTTTTTTTAACTTCTCTCCTCTAAACCTACACGTCTATAACGTTAAAAAATCAAAAATGTGCACGAGGCGACATAGTGGTCATCGCTGCCTCTCTACACTTCCAGAAACGTGTCTGGAATTGCCGGCCGGTCATTCACAGGTTATTCTGATCGTCGACTCCCTATTGTCTGGCTTTGAATGAGTGCTTGTGTGTGTGCGAGGGCGTCCGTGACTGGGACTGTGACCTGCACGGGGCAGCCCGTCCAGGATAGGCGCCCATCATGCAGACGAAAGAGATACGAGAACATGGGCGCATCATTACTGGAACAG
This sequence comes from Erpetoichthys calabaricus, assembly GCF_900747795.2. Classification (NCBI taxonomy): domain Eukaryota; kingdom Metazoa; phylum Chordata; class Cladistia; order Polypteriformes; family Polypteridae; genus Erpetoichthys; species Erpetoichthys calabaricus. The sequence goes on from NC_041401.2 coordinate 183,876,010, forward strand.
TGCAAAGTATAAAGATGTTCGACCAAGCAGCTGGATAAGAGCCCGCACTTGTAATGAATTATGCAGCAGAGAAAGGCGGACGCCGATGGACATGTTTCGGTGGTGGTGGAGGTGGTGGTAGAGTCTAAATACGTCTAAATTAATACATACAGTCAATTAAAATTGAAAATTACCTTTAAACATTTTAAACATATAGTAAAATCTATCTATCTATCTATCTATCTATCTATCTATCTATCTATCTATCTATCTATCTATCTATCTATCTATCTATCTATCTATCTATCTATTATATAGTGAGTTTCATATGCATTATATAGTAAGTTTCGTATCTGTCTATGTACATATTATTCTATTATATAGTGTCTTTCATATCTATTGTAGCTATAAATGTATGATATAGTGGAATTCCTATCTATCTATCTATCTATCTATCTATCTATCTATCTATCTATCTATCTATCTATCTATCTATCTATCTATCTATCTATCTATCTTCTATCTATTATATAGTGAGTTTCATATGCATTATATAGTAAGTTTCGTATCTGTCTATGTACATATTATTCTATTATATAGTGTCTTTCATATCTATCGTAGCTATAAATGTATGATATAGTGGAATTCCTATCTATCTATCTATCTATCTATCTATCTATCTATCTATCTATCTATCTATCTATCTATCTATCTTGTGCCTTTCATATATATCTATATTTTATACAGTGAGTTTCATATCTGTATATGCATTATATAGTAACTTTCGTATATATGTATATATTTATCTATAATATAGTGCCTTTCATATTTATCATAGCCTTAAGTGTATTATATAGTGAAATTCCTATCTATCTATCTATCTATCTATCTATCTATCTATCTATCTATCTATCTATCTATCTATCTATCTATCTATCTATCTATCTGTCTTGTGCCTTTCATATATATCTATATTTTATACAGTGAGTTTCATATCTATATATGCATTATATAGTAACTTTCGTATCTATGTATATATTTATCTATTATATAGTGCCTTTCATATTTATCATAGTCATAAGTGTATTATATAGTGAAATTCCTATCTATCTATCTATCTATCTATCTATCTATCTATCTATCTATCTATCTATCTATCTATCTATCTATCTGTCTTGTGCCTTTCACATATATATATATTTTATACAGTGAGTTTCATATCTATATATGCATTATATAGTAACTTTCGTATCTATGTATATATTTATCTATTAGATAGATAGATAGATAGATAGATAGATAGATAGATAGATAGATAGATACTTTATTAATCCCAATGGGAAATTCTATAGTGCCTTTCATATTTATCATAGCCATAAGTGTATTATATAGTGAAATTCCTATCTATCTATCTATCTATCTATCTATCTATCTATCTATCTATCTATCTATCTATCTATCTATCTATCTATCTATCTATCTATCTATCTAATGCCTTTCATATATATCTATGTATTATATATTGAGTTTCATATCTATATATGTATATATTTATCTTTAATATAGTACCTTTCATATCATAACTATCTATGTATTATATAGTGCAATTCCTTTCTATCGCTCTATCTATCATAAAATTGCCTCTTACACTTTCTCCACTCTTAGAAATACTGGTTCTGTAATGGCACTATACTGGGTTGTGGGGTTCCTTGTAGAACCATTGCATGACAGATAACTATTTGATTCTGGCACAGTTTCTTTGCACATGAAGATAATGGTTTGGGCTTTGAAAAGGTTCCTAAAATGCGGACAAAGGAGATGTCTTTAATGTCTAGTAGGCTACCCGTAGGATACAACAGATGAAGAAAACCTGAGCTTTGCCTGGTTTTATCATATGCAGCAAGAGTCAATTAAAAATTAGGAATCCCTTAAAATTTCACAAATCTGTTAATTTTCTATTCATAATTATTTTTGAACCTAAATAACGTAAGGTTCTTTCTGGAACCTTCATGTAGATGGTTTCTTTGTAAACCAAAAATGTTTTCCCTATGGAATCACTCTGGAGAACCACATTGTGGTTTTATTTATTTAGATCAGATAAACTTATTAATATTATAGGAAAATTCAGAGTACTCCTGTTTCCTCCCACAGTCTGAAGAGATGCAGGTTAGGTGCATTGGTGATTCTAAATTGTCCCTATAGTCCACTATAGTTTGTGCCTGGTGTGTGTGTGTATGTGCCCTGCGGTGGGCTGGCGCCCTGCCTGGGAGTTTTTTTTTCCTGCCTTGTGCCCTGTGTTGGCTGGGATTGGCTCCAGCAGACCCCCGTGACCCTGTAGTTAGGATGTAGTGGGTTGAATAATGGATAGAGATGGATGAAAATTCAGAGCAGAGGTTAGGTTATGGTTAGAGTTTCATGTTCAGGTTTAGGGTACATAACAAATTTATCTGCTTTACTTTGTTAAACGTCTACAGACAGTTTATACAGTACTTGCATTTGTTGCTTTGTAAAATGTCCCTTGCAGCTTTCCTTCCTGCCACTCATGAAACTATTGGTTCTGCCGTGGCGTTGTATTGGGTTGTGTTGTTCTTCACAGAGTCATTACTTGACAAATAACCATTTCATACTGGAAAGGGATTATTTGTTTTTTCATTTGAAATCAGTTCTTTGGGCTTTGCAGAATATCCTAATATGTGGACAAAGGAGAAATGTTTCATTTATAGTGGGCTACCTAGCAGAATACAACAAGATCAAGAAAACCTGAACTTGGTCTGTGTGACTGTGTGCAGGAAACGTCCAGTTAAAGTCCGGAGCTCATTGGTATTTCACAAATCTGCCATCATCCATTCAGAGTTATTTGTGGATGTTATCCCCGATCTAAATAAACAGAGGATCATCATGAATCCTTAATGTGGAAGGGTGCTTTTGGAAACCAAAAATGGCTTCCTTCTGAAGAACCACTTTGCAGCCTTTTGTTTTTTATTTGTATTTTTTTAGGAGTACACAAAACAGGACAGCCCCCAGAAAATGATCACATACCGCCTAAAGAAATGTTCATTTAAATTGCTCATTCTTCTATTTTACTAACCTATACTTTCATCAAAGTTAAAAAAAAATATTTTGGAGTCATCGGGGAAGTTGTGATAAACCCGGGATAAACAAGATAATAAATACTCATTTCAGAAAGAATGCATCCTAACCACAAATCAAAATCGGGATACAAGCACCATCACGTAATAAGAATCTAAAATATGGGAGAAGAAAAACCTGAACTCAGTCTTGTGTTATTGTATGTGGCAAAAAGTCCTTTTGAAATCAGGAACCCATTGGTATTTCATAAATCTGTTACCATCTATTCACGGCTATTTATGGAGCCTGTTACTGATCAGCATAAATAAAGGTTCTTTCTGGAACTTTCTTCCCGATGGTTCTTTTGGGACTCCAAAAATGGCTCCCCTGTGGCATTCCTCATGAGGAACCAGTTTGGCACCTTTCCTTTTTATAAGAGTACGCGTCGCCATTTTTATACACCGACATACTGCCCATATGTTTAAAGTCAATAGCTGGCTGAGAAACCTTTTATTCTTTTTTATTATTTGATTTTATTTATTGTAACGTTCTACAATATATTTTTTGTTCTTTAGAAACAGGCCGAGTCTGCCTTTCTAAAGCAACGATGGCGTATTGTGGCCTACTGGCTGCAAAGACTGAACTTCTTGATTCGCTTCCAAAAAAGTATTTGACACTAATTCACTATGGAATTATGGGAAAAGACTTGTCATTTGGAAGTCACTTGGATTAAAGGGAGCAGCTAAACAAACTGCATGTCATTTTTCCCAAATGATGTAAATGGTACAATTCCTAATGAAGTAATGAAAACAAATTGACTGTTATTCCAAGATTTCCCAAATCCTTCACAGTATTTTAAGATAGAAACGGGTGTGCCATCTGGGATTACAGAAAGCACAGCTTTGGAGCGTAATGTAAAGCAGCACATTGTGAATGGCATTCAAATCTACCTGCAGGTTTTCACAGAGACCTTCAATTAGGCTGAAAATGATTTGCAATGTTACTGTGCTAGCAAAGCTCTAGCAAATTATTATTTTTTCAACAAATAGAGCACCCGTTTTATCAAAGAAAATGTTCCGTTGAGATGGGAGCAAAAGAGTTCACACCACGTTCGACGCTCCAGCAGCAAAATCAAAGGCGACCGGAAGTTGTGTCCGTTCCACGTTGTCTGATTTTCACGACTCTTGGTCCCTCATCCTCTGAACGTCGCTCCCGCATGAGGAGTTCCTGCTGTTTATCATCGGTATTTTATACTCCAATTACTAAAAGCTTGGAGTAAATACTTCTTGATTTGATTCACAGCGTGCCCACTTCGAAATAGACTCCAATAATCCCCCCTTTAACGTTTCCTGACAAGAAGGGCCTAGTATTTTATTATGTCGTATAAATAAATCTAAAGCATTATCAATTAAATTATCGAACATGCCTGTGTGTAGACTTTTCTTGAGTTTTGATTGTGATCTGTACTCTAAAATGCTTATTAAGTGGTTAAAAATATTTGCTCCATTTTAATTAAATATAGTTTCCTCAAGAGGAGTCCTCAACCACTTCTTATGCCCGGGGGCTGCCATACTTGTTGTTTTTAATTATTTTCCTCAGTTACCAAAACTGCTTTGGGTACTAATGCAGAATTAAATATATGGGTTTATTATACACATAGTATAAATAAATAATTACAGTAATTTTAATTAACCTAATTACATTATTTATTTAATTTTACATACACCGTTGTCGACTATTTAATGCAACATTTATGAACTAAAATTAATTTCACAATATTAAAAACACGCAGTGTGAAAAATAATAAAAAAAGAATGAACATTCCTAAAGTAATTCAGATGACACTCCATTCTGTTGTACTCTGTTCCAATATCTGGTGGTGTGTCTACTGCTAAAACTAAAATAAATGTTTGATTTAGAAAATGTGTGAAAGTGAAAATGGTGGGAGGAATTACAACAAAGAAAACGATTTGAAACTTGGATGTTTAGGAGCAGTGAGGACCAAATCTTGGAACTCAGACGTTCAATGTTTTCAAGTGAGGGCCTCCATACTTAGTGAAGCAAAAAGAAGGTTCTAGAAGATCATACGCGTGTGTGTGTGTGTGTATTGGGTGTGCTTGCGTTCTAAAATCTACACTCTCCAGGTGAATCGTGGTTGGACATCTCAGTCTGAAGACTGCCATGCTGTACTGGACCTGCCGCTCCGTACTCCCCGTCCACATATGAAGCGCATATCAGGACTTTTCATAATCGGATTTGCCAAAATCCCACCCACATGTAATTCTGACTGTTGCAGATTGATTTGTTATTTAAGAATAATCTGTGTGTTAAGAACAACATATAGATCATAGCTCCCAAACCAACTAAAAAGTTTTACATTAACAAAATATCATCTGTTTATAGTTACGTAAATGTTTTTGACACATGGGATAAATTCTAAGATCTTTATAATGTTATGTCCCACTGCAAATGTATCCAAAAGTAAATTATAGGTATCTATGGACAGGCACATTAAATTTTGCATTCATCCCCATAATCTGCTGACGTTTGATCTAGATATTTCCCAAAATGTGGCCCAGTGGTTGGTACATACCAGGCATCAGCCCAAGAAAGAGTTACAAAAAATGTACTGTATCTTATTAAACAACATTTTCACGGAGACTTGCAGACACCATTTGCTTCCAGTTATTCACTCATCTTTATGGCTGTCTCTGCTCAGTACAGACAGAGTTTTAATACATTTAAAATTTTATTATTCAAAATTACAGTCACAGCTCTAACTATAATTACTGTAGGTTTTTGTAGTTAATTCTATTGCAAATGTTCAAAACAACAGCTCACTGTGCTTGTTTGTTAAGCAGCACTAAAATGAAACGATCGTCTTTTTCTAATACTAGACATACACTATATATATAATAATTGTGATGGATGGCTCGGCCTTATCTCCACCTCTCCAACATGGATACGGCTGGTATAATATAATATAATATAATATAATATAATATAATATAATATAATATAATATAATATAATATAATATATATACACACACGGTTAGAACATGCATTCACACAAACATAACTATCTGTGACTTAACATCAGCACACATTTTCATATGTCACCATTTCAGTTGTGATAAAACATCGGTAACAGATAGGAGAGACGTTCTAATAGTTTTCTATATACAGTAAGTAAAACTAATTTCATTTTTTTCAAAGAATGTGTTTTGAGATTCAGAGCCATTTTCAGAGTTGAAATATAAAAATCAGATTTTCTGTTTAGTACATAATGGTGGACAGCAGCATACTGGACCTTGAATCATAACACGACTGGCCTGCTTTCATATCATTACAAGTATTACTCGTAGTTTCATGCAGAACATATTTATTTATTGTCTTTCCTGACATTTTTATTCAAAGAAATTTATAAGATAAAAGTTATTCCAGGTTCCAGAGCGGGGTACCAGCTCTGATGGTGGTGGGCCGCAGGGGGGTGGAGGTTTTCCTCCCTGCCATTTTCTTTATCAGTGACCAGTTTCTGCTTTAATTGACTTCTCTTCCCTTCATTTTCGTTACCTTGTTTTTTCAAGACTCGGTCCTGTGAACAGATTCATCCATCCATCCATTTTCGAACCTGCTGAATCCGAACACAGGGTCACCGGGGTCTGCTGGAGCCAATCCCAGCCAACACAGGGCACAAGGCAGGAACCAATCCTGGGCAGGGTGCCAACCCACCACAGGAACAGATTCATTTTTTTTCCTTAAACTGCAGCCGAAATACAAAAGAAAAAAATAAGAGGTGAGGGAAACCAACAGATGACCAGCTAAGTCAGGGCCTCAGACTCCAGCCAGTTTTTCACTCCAACCAGTTTCCTAATTAGAATCTGATTCTTGCTATTAATTAAACCCATTACTTCATTCTGTGGCTTTTTGGGGCTCTCATTTTGCCCAAACTGTTGAGTTTCTCTTACTAAAGAGCACTGTCAAAATATTTTGTGGATCTGAGCAGATCAGCATTACCGAGACCTACACCTTTATTTACTTTCAGATATTGTATGAGGGACACAGGTTAGCTGGTCATGTGTTGGCTCATTTTGTATCTCATTATTGTTTGAGTACTAATCAAGGAAGTAAGGAAATAATTAAGGGGTCTGAATTTTAAATAGCAAGTTAATTAAAATCAAGAGAAAAGAGTTGATTAGCAACAAAATCTGGTATAAAAAAGTGGATAGACTGAAAACCTGCAGCCACAGTAGCCCTCCAGGACTGGAGTTGGAGTCCCCTGACCTAGAAAGTGTCAGGTTAACAGAGACATTCAGGGTTACACAGTGGGGACTCAATCTGAAACCTTGTGGATTACAGATCAAAACTCTATCTACTCAGTATGCTGTGTGATAGATAGATAGATAGATAGATAGATAGATAGATAGATAGATAGATAGATAGATAGATAGATAGATAGATTAGATAGATTAGATAGATAGATAGATAGATGTTAATTTTAGTATAGTTGGCAAGATAGATAGATAGATAGATAGATAGATAGATAGATAGATAGATAGATAGATAGATAGATAGATAGATGTTAATTTTAGTATAGTTGGCAGGATAGATAGATAGATAGATAGATAGATAGATAGATAGATAGATAGATAGATAGATAGATAGATAGATAGATAGATAGATAGATAGATAGATAGATAGATGTTAATTTTAGTATAGTTGGCAAGATAGATAGATAGATAGATAGATAGATAGATAGATAGATAGATAGATAGATAGATAGATAGATAGATAGATAGATAGATAGATAGATAGATAGATAGATGTTAATTTTAGTATAGTTGGCAAGATAGATAGATAGATAGATAGATAGATAGATAGATAGATAGATAGATAGATAGATAGATAGATAGATAGATAGATAGATTTTGCCTGTCCTCCTGTGATGTTCTTGTTTATTCATGTATTATAAATGGATGCATATGCACATGCTATAATTAAATTAATTACATTTCAGCAGTGTTTCATTGTATTAAACTATCTGGCTTAATAGTTGCAGATGATGTTTTCTGTGAGACCCTCCATAATATCCATGCAAGCATTCTCAGGTTCAGAGTGAGGTGACCCCTTTCCAAGCTCTCCCTAATATGATATTTAATTAATATATATTTATCTTAATCTAGAAAGGAGTGAGCCAGTAAAACATAAATGGACAGGTGGAAATAAAAGGCACTATACAAACTACACATAGATAAACTAATAGATGAAATACTGAAAACAACAATGCCTTGCTAATTTAAAACATGTTACGAAACTGTGGAAACGTTGCACCCACCTGCTATGACGCTCTTTTTATGTGATCTAAAGCACTTGGGGGTATATTTTACTAAAATACAGGTCTGTTTCTGTGTTCTTATGCGTATTCATTGCTCATTTAGTGAGTTGTTAATAAACTTAGTGATACAGTACTATGATGTGTAAATCATACATGTAATTGTTATTTTTATTTAAACACACAGTTCTGCCTCTTCAGTTTTCACTAAAAGAAAATGTAATTTTATTAATGTCCCTATAAATGAATTCTTGAGCATTGTGTGATTTTGTTGTTTCTTTAATTCTCCCCCATTGAGCTCATATGCACGTGTTGTAAGTTACAAGGCCAAGATACTCAATAGACAGTGATCGATATTTTGTTCTGTTAATCCCATTGAGTTAATACTTCTAATTTATCATTTCGATGAGACACTCCATATTATCCGTCATTAATTTTCTGAATACGTATTTTCCATTAGACGTTTGTGTGGTTCTCTACTTTTATATATAGAAGCTGAATAGTGATTTTAGCTTGTAGGTCTTGCAGACATTTCTGAACAAGGCAGGCACACACACATACAGACGCACACACACACACACGCGAGTCAAAGCCTCTCTAAGCGACATCGAACACAAGACATAAATACTTGAAATATTCAAAAAGTTCAAAATATATAGCTTGAATTGTATTTTGTTAAGCAAGTAATGAAATCAGCCCTTAAAGATAACCAATCCGTGAAGAAGAAGAATACCAGGCTTACCATTCTGTCACACACACTTAAAAATGTGAAACGTTTCTACTTGGACTTCTGGTAAAAGGTTTCTATTTGAAGAGCGAGCTGTAGATTTTCAGGGTGCTGTGCACAGATGGTTTTAGAATTGCAGTAGACACAGAAGACAAGAGGGTATTGTTTAAGACTCCTCTGCTGTGTTAGGAGATGTCAAACCGCATGATCTGCACAGGTCAATGTATGGGCTGCTGTTTTTTTATCATTTATATGATTTATCAAATGAGTAAGTTTCATTGGGGAACAGAAGAACAACCAATGAAGTGGTAGACATTCTCCTGAATTACAAATTTAGAGGGTCATAGACTGGGCTGGGGATTTTTTTACACCCGTGGCATATGACGTCTATGAAAATGAATGCACAGTTTAAATTGTATAATGGAAAATAACTATAGCTATACGTAGGCTACACATATTTCTCATTTTGAAAGTTTTCAGAGTGTACAGTATAATAAAAAATTGAAACCAAACAGAGTGGTAACTCTGAGACTAAGGATCTGCGCTGGTATCCCAAAGGTTGCCGGTTCGAATCCCTGTCACTGCCACTCTGTTGGGCCCTTGAGCAAGGCCCTTAACCTTCAATTGCTCCAGGGGCGCTGTACAATGGCTGACCCTGTGCTCTGACCTCAAGGGGTTTGCGAAAAGATGCATTTCACTGCGTGTTGTCCTGTATAACTATATATGTGACAAATAAAAAAAGGAATTAAATAGCGGGGTAGGTAGCTGGTTTAGCACAACGCATTTCTCCAATTCCCGCCAGGTTGCTGCTCTTATGGAGTTTGCACGGTCTCCATTGGATTTTCCTATTGCTTTGTACGTCCCAATGAAGTACACTGGCAATCAGAAGTTTTAGAGCACCTCAGTTGTTTCAGTTTTTATGTGTTAATGCTTCATGAACTCAATGCATAGAACAAATAAACAATGGCAAATGAAGAAAAAGAAAGGAATCATTAAGTGTACAAATTTTACTCAGATTTTTGATTCATCCAAGAAGCCTGCACCTTTTACTGATATAACAGCCAAACTGTGGAAACACTTGTGATTCAGAATGCCAGTCACTCTGTGCCAGTCACCAACTCTGCCTCCAGTTAATGAACCCCAGACCATCACACGTCCTCCTACATGTCTAACAGTTGGTGTCACACACTGAGGGACCATCCTGTCACCAACCCGACGACATACAAACAACCATTTTTGGATTCATCAGTCCATAAGACTTTCTTCCATTCTGCAGTGGTCCACAGCTGGTATTTCAAGGCCCTGTTTTGTCCTTTAAGGAACGGCTTTCTTCCTGTCACTCGCCCTGTCATACCTGCAGCACAGAATCTCCTCTTCACAGTAGGCACTGGCATTTGCTTCTGTCGACCTGCACTGTGAAGCTGCTGTGTTGTGAGGCACCTGTAACCACCCAAGCTGGTGACTCTCAGAAACCCGTCTTCTGATTGGCTTGTGACTTTGGCTCAGCCACATCTCTTCCTATCAGAATTTCTTCCAGTTTCCAGTTTCCTTTGGATTGTGTAGGACACCAGTGGACTCACCGACACTTTAATGAAAGACCTACACTTCTACTGCTCTGTCACATTTCATTTGTTAATTGCCGTTTTCTTGCCATTATCACTGGAATATTGTCCAAGTCATACTTCAGAGGGTGTAGTAACACAGTCTGCTCCAACTCTGCTTTAAAACACACAGAGGGCTTTTAAGTAATCAACAGAAGTTGGGACACCTGTGCAAATTGTGTGCTTCAACTTGCAAGGCTCCATTTACTTTAATTGCTGCAGAACATCTGTAGGTTGTAACCTATCAGTTGTTCCATGAAGAAGGCCCAATTGTAATATTCTGAAACTTCCTTTTTTCATTTTTTGTTAACCTAAACTTTAAATTTAAACCTCAGGTAGTTTACTGAGGTCATTTGTTGTATTTCAACTCATTAAATTTGAAGAAAAACTGAGGTGCTGTAGAACTTTTGACTGGTAGTGTGTATCAGTGGTTCTCAAACTGTGGGGCGGGCCCCCCCTAAGTAGCAAAAAGGGGGGGCGCAGAGATGTGAAAAAAAGAAAACAAGAATCGAAAATATGAAAAATACATCTATTGAAACCAAAACAAATTAACTTAAACTACATTCTGATACTAGAAAAATAAATATAGAGTTATATAAATGTCGATAAAAGTTAAGTAGGTATAATAAAATATGCATCCATGATATATCATTAATTAAATAATAACAAATTGGTATTAGTGGGCTCCTGTCAAAAAAACCTTTGGGTGGCGCGATTAAAACTGTTATGAAAACTCGGATTGCAAATACTTAAAGGTTGAGAAACGCTGGTGTATATGTTATGTGAGTTGGTGACTCCAAACTGGTCCGATATGAGTGAATGTGCCAGTGTGCATGAGAGTGCCCTGTGGAGAACCTGCACCTTCGCCAATTTATTGCTTTGGGCCGAAAGCTGCCAGGATTGATTCACTTGACCATGATTCAGATTAAGAGAGTCCAATACTGGATGAAAGGATATATTTATATTTTTTCTGTCTGCCAGATACCAAAGCTTTTGAGGAGTTTCATCTGTATTTCTAAGTATTCACGTCATTTATTATGGCACACCTAAATATACTGCAGTGTATTTTTCTAAACCAAATGATTTTTTGAGTAAAGTCCACATGTATTCAGTGAAAATGGCTCCATATACTCTTAAAATAAGGTCTCTAAAATGAAACTTTACTGGGGGGGTCTGGTTCCTGGTAGAGCCAGTCACTCTGGGAAGGGTTCTTTGCCTTTCAGATTGGTTCTTTGGGTTTTGAAAAGTTTCCTAATATGTAGACAAAACAAAAATCTTCAATGTATAGTAGACTACCTAACAACCCAAGAAAACCTGAACTCAGTCTGTGTTATGGTATGTGGCAAAAGTCCTTTTAAACTTTGGAACCCATTGAAGTTTCATAAATTTGTTATCACCTATTCGTTGTTACTCATTGAACCAGCTAACAAAGGGTCTCTCTGACCCCTTCATGTGGAGGGTTCCTTTGGAAACCAGAGATGGTGGGCCTAAGGGATTGCTGTGAAGAACCACTTTGGTAGCCACAATTTACAAAAAACATGTCCCTCTAAAGTCCCAAACTGTTTATGATATGAAGACAAGAAAAATTCTCAAGACATATTTGAAGAAGGTTATTAAAAATATCTACCAAGGGAAAGGATAGAGGACATTTTCCACTGTATAAAAAAATGATCACTAAATGTAAAAAATGTGGAAGAACCATGCAAGGAAGTCCTCTAAAATGATGAGTCTTGGAAGAAAGAGAGTTCACCGAGTGGTCTGTGGTGGCTCTAAAGCAATGATTCTTAACCTTTTTTGAGCCACGGACCCCTTTAAGAATCTGATGAAAGCTATGGACCACCTTCCCCAGGAATATTCACATAAAACACAACTTTGCATGCAATGAATGTAATGTGCTTTATTTATTAAGATTTGATTGTCCCATACATATATGCCATATGTATAGTATTATTAAACTTTAAAGTAAACATTCTCAAAATCTAAAACAATCTAAAAGTAACGGCCACTCATTAGAATTATGAAATACAATCCTCTTGTGCAAATTAAAACAAATCTACTACTACTACGTTTTCTACTACCATTACTACTACTACATGTACTCTTACTCAACAGTACTGGGCTGTATTGTGAATATCTGACCCTCACAGACCCCCTGAAACCCATTCATGGTCCCCCCCCCCCCCCCCAGGAGTCCACGGACCTCAGGTTAAGAACCCCCACTCTAAAGGAACTCCGAAGTTCATAATGGGAGAAACACTAAAAAATAATTTCTTGGGTGTTTCCCAAATCTAGGTTTTATGGCAGGCGCACCAGGGCATCAGTCATGCCAGGTAATTGTCCTACACTCTTAAAAATTCAAGTACCAAGAGTGGTTTTTCGGAGCTATGTCATAGGGGAACCATTTTTGGTTCCCAAATGACCCATCCACGTGAAGGTTCCAGAAAGATCCATTTATATATTTTGATCTATAACAGGCTCTGTGCAGTAAATATCCATGACTAGATGGTGACAGATGTGTAATAGCAATGGCTCATGATTTTACAAGGATTCTTGCTGCATAGGTCCAATAACAAAGGCAACGTCCAGGTTTTCTTAACCTGTTAGTGTCCTGCAGCCTACCACACATTAAAGATTTCAGTATTTCCTACAAATCAGGAAGTTTTTCCAAGCCCAAATAACCAACTTCTAATGAGAAGAAACCAGAAAGAAAATTGTTCTTTGTCCAGGAATTGTTCTAAAAGGAACCACACAACCCGGTAAAGAACCATCTGCTGCCATTAAAGAACCAGTATTCTAGTATTTCTAAGAGTGTGCTTTGCTGGTCTGTGCCGTCAGGTTTAAGAGCTCTGTACCTTAAGTCTTTTAACTTTACTAAACTGCCTAAAGCTGCCTAAGGTACAGTCTCCACATAATCAACCCAAGGTAATTTGTTCTTGGTAACAACAGTCCCAACCATATAACATACCAGTTCAGTGTCCTTGTTCTCCAGCTATAGTGACCCACCTCAGGGAAAACTTATATGGCCAAATCAAAGTCTGTTTTAAACGGAAAAGAAAAAACATTCAAACTAGGTATTGACGTCTGTTCACAAGAACAAGCACAAGGAACTGTGAGACCAAATGCATGAAGAATTTATAATCTGACATGATCACAATAGATGGTTTTGGTGTTATGAGAAAGTATTACATTTCCTGCAACTGTAAAACAATCATGGTAGAATCAAGAGCCTTGGATCCTTCTCTGCATCCATGCCTGGAGGTAAACTAATTGAGTATGAAGTTAGAGTCCATCAGCAATTCTCACACAGTTTGAGAAATTTAGCAAAGAAAAACAGGCAAAAACTGCAGTGCGGAGATAAGCATAGATAGATAGATAGATAGATAGATAGATAGATAGATAGATAGATAGATAGATAGATAGATAGATAGATAGATAGATAGATAGATAGATAGATAGATAGATAGATAGATAGTAGTTTCAGTATAGTTGGCAGGATAGATAGATAGATAGATAGATAGATAGATAGATAGATAGATAGATAGATAGATAGATAGATAGATAGATAGATAGATAGATATTAGTTTCAGTATAGTTGGCAGGATAGATAGATAGATAGATAGATAGATAGATAGATAGATAGATAGATAGATAGATAGATAGATAGATAGATAGATAGATAGATATTAGTTTCAGTATAGTTGGCAGGATAGATAGATAGATAGATAGATAGATAGATAGATAGATAGATAGATAGATAGATAGATAGATAGATAGATAGATAGATAGATAGATAGATATTAGTTTCAGTATAGATAGATAGATAGATAGATAGATAGATAGATAGATAGATAGATAGATAGATAGATAGATAGATAGATAGATAGATAGATAGATAGATAGATATTAGTTTCAGTATAGTTGGCAGGATAGATAGATAGATAGATAGATAGATAGATAGATAGATAGATAGATAGATAGATAGATAGATAGATAGATAGATAGATAGATTCAAAAGTATTGATTCAAAAGGATGAATACTCCACTTTTATGTTATTTTCTGCATGTAGTTTGTAGTGAAGGCCAAGAAAACGTTTTAATCTCATATCATCATTCAGAACTGAGATAACAAAGTAGACGATTGAATACAAGATAATAAGACCAATGCTATACTACGGCAAATGTTCATGGAAAGACAAAAAATATCTGACGTTACTCGTGCTGCATAATTCACATGTCGAATGCTCAAAATGTGCAAAATGTGTGAATTGTTTTGTTAAAATATTGTTAAATAGATAATTCTGGAAAAAGCAGCTGACATCATAAACAGAAAACACAAGTCACATCAGGTTACGTTTTAAATTGAAGATCCACTTCTCCTACTCTTTATCTCCTGCTCATTCATTGGTCAAGAGTCTTATGATTAATTCAATGTGACTTGCGTTTCCTGTTTATGATTTATCTGAAAGTCAGTCAGTTCTTTGCTAACCCGCTTAGTCCTGAACAGGGTCGTGGGGGGTGCAGTAGCCTAACCCAGCCAGCACTGACCACAAGGCAGGAACAAACCCTGGACAGGGTGCCAGCCCATCGCAAGGCGAACACACGCATCCGCACACACACCCCAACCACACACACACTAGGGCCAGTTTAGTATCTCCAATCCACCTAATCTGCATGTCTTGGGACTGTGGAAGGAAACTGGAGCTTCTGGAGGAAACCCATTTAGACCCGTTTAGGCAGAACCTGCAAACTTCACACAAGGAGGACTTGGGATGCAAACCCCAGTCTCCTTACTACTACAGTACTACCACTGTGCCACCTTTTTTCCAGAATTATCTATTTGAAATGAATACCTGTGTGCATCATACTGATGCAGTTATATAAATTGGAACCATTACAAAAAACATAAATCATAAAATATATTACTGTATGCATACCTTATACAGATTTGGACTCCAGTATAGTGTGGTATTGAATCAGTCATACTGAACTCAGTGCTTGAATTTCCCTTTTGCATAGTGAAATAACGAAGGCCTGCCATATACACTTAACTTTGATTTGGTCTTCTCTTTTTTTGTCAGTAAAGTGCTCATTAAATGATAATGTGAGTTTCCTCCATGTTATGATCCTTCTAAGTATAGCAGAGGTATCCTCAGCAAGTCTACCAAGTCTAATATTTAGTTTTCCTCCATGTGGATTGATGTGCTGTAGTATGTAATTCCCACTGTAATAAGCCATTCTTTTACAAGTAGTATCTAACATCTGACCAGGCATCATATAACTTTTGCAAAACTTGAATTATTATCATTATTAAAAAGAACAAAATGTGTGCACAATAGCTAACAAGTATCAAAATTATCAGGGATGTGGTGACTGGGTCTTTGATGCTTTTTTGTATGATCCACAAAAGTCATGTGTTGAGCGCATTTTGAGCATACAACTGGATTATATGACATGAATAATATGAGATATTTTTTTCTTCTTTCCATGAGCATTTTACACATCGTTTAATAATAATAATTCTTTACTTTAATATAGTGCTTTTCACTCTACTCAACAGCATTTCAGTGATAAGGGAGCCACCAGAACTAAGGTGTAGCGTCCACCTGGGTGATGCGATGGCAGCCATTTTTGCACCAGTATGCTCATCACACATTAGCTGTTAGGTGGTGAAGTGATGAGAGATAGTTAGCCAATTAAAGACAGGGGGGAGGCAGAATGACTAGGCCATGGAGGGCAATTTAGCCAGTATATCCTACTCTTTACCCAGGATGCCTAGGTACCTTTTATAACTGCACAGAGTCAGTTTTAAGTCTCATCCAAAGGACGGCACCATTTATACAGCAAAGTGTCCCCGTCATTTACATACAAACCACAGGGTAGGTGGCCGTTGCTGGCCTCACCAACACTTTTTCCAGCAGCAAACCATCCAAGTACTGGCCAGGCCTAAACATGCTTACCTTCAGGTGGGTGACCTGTTCTGAAATGCATGTGGTATGGCAGCGGCTGATTGCCATTGATAATGATAATTTTTTATTGCTATTCCACATGGAAACATGACATTTATGTTTTGTATTGACCATCATTACAAAGCACATCAGGTAAATCCACTATATCATGAAATGCGAAGCTCTGTGTGTCCAGTCTCTTTGAGCAATCTGATTGGTCGGTTTGGCTTCGGTGTGATTGGTCAGTTTGGCTTTGGTGACGAGCTGAAAGAGAAATTGTGGAGTAAAAGCCATACAAAGGGAGTCGGCATCATAGATCAGACAGGTGGTGAGAAAGGTGCTTTGCAAATAATGAAACAGTATTAGATGCTGGCTTGAAGTTCCCACCACGACATCTAATCCCTGAATAGTGATCGGACATAAAGGCTCGTTGGTGCAATGAAAGTCAAAAGCAGTTCCTTGGTTTTACTGATGTTAAGCTGTAGGCAGTTCTTTCTGTACCACACCAGGAAGCAAAGTTCTCCACCTGACGTTAATCCTCTGTGTCACCCTCTCCCCCTTATCAAAGCACCCTAAAAGTGCAGAATCATTAGAAGATTTCTGCAAGTGGCATCACCTGATTAGCAGGCCAAAGTGATCAGAGTGAAAAGAAAAAAAGGTGACGGACCTGATTCCATGTAGTACTCAAGAGTTGCTCGCACAGTCCTTGGGACTTCAAATTGCATTTGCTCATTATCCAGAAGACTGCAGGCTCATTTCTCTGAGCTTACCCCCTTAACAGGGATGTCTGGATGGTGTTGTAGACACCGGAGAAACTGAAAAACAGAATCCTTACAATGCTGCCAGGTGGGACAAAGGCTTGTGGAGCAGATACATAATTGCAATAATTGCCAATAGGCAAAGTGCAGTGAGTCCAGGTGGTCTTTCACAAGAGGACACATATAGGTCAGGACCAGGTCTTCAAGATAATGATCAGACATAGATTGACATTAATAATGATAATTTTTTATTGCTATTCCACATGGAAACATGATATTATTTTTTTTTTATTGGCCATCATTACAAAGTACATGAGTTAAATCCACTACACCATGAAATGCTAAGGTCTATGTGTCCAGTCTCTCTAAGCAATCTGATTGGTCAGTTTGCCCTTGGTGTGATTGGTCAGTTTGGTGATGTACAGAAAGAGGATGTGCAAGCCTGAGATGCACGCAGAGGAGTAAAGACCACACAAAGAGAGTGAGGCTTCATAGATGGCAAGAAAGGTACCTTGCAAATAATGAAATAGTATTAGATGCCGGCTTGAAGTGCCCACCTCGGCATCCACTCCCTGGATAGTGGGGCAACAAAAGTCAAGAAGGCAGTTCCTGGGTTTTGCTGATGTTAAGTTGCAGACAATTCTTTCTGCACCGAGAAGCAAAGTTCTGGATGTACAGTAAGTGCCTGTGGCGTAGCAATGGATTGTGCCGATTGTGCAAAGTATAAGGGCCTACGAGCTTGGGGGGGCCCACTCAGAGCAGCATGCAGTAGATTTAAAAAATATTGAATAACTTAAATCACTTGCACAGTTCATTGCATTAATAATTCACAGTTTCAGTGACATGTTTGCACCATCAACAGGCAGTTCCGATCCAGTCCATGATGATATTACATATTTGGCGGGCCTAGAGTTTACACGAATGCCTTGGGGAGTTCAGAGGCTCAGATCCTAATCAGAGGCACAACACGTCTGAGTCTTCCTCACAGAGAGGTGCACATTCCCAAATTTGGCAACCTTTGGCAGGCCATAACAGATGAATGGAAGAAGTTTTGAAAGACGTCACATGAATAGTGTACATGTACATTATTACCGTAAATAACTGTTACTTTTGTACTTTGATTTGATGTCAACAGTTTTTGAAATTTGAACTCGTAAATGGTAAATCATAGCAATTCTGTTGTTAAGTTATGGTCCCTGTTAGTTGGCAAACAACGAATATTTGAACAATTTGACGCTTTTAATACTCTCGCCATACGACGCCATGTCGGCCAGTAGCAGTGGATCTGGCAAACATTATAAGAATGGTGCTGCTAGAGTAATTTGGGTTTGTCCCAAACATTTGTGCATGGATCAAACTACTGTATACCAATCCAAAAGCTTCAGTTTGTATTAACAGCATTTGTTCAGACTGCTTTAAACTAGAACATGGTACCAGACAAGGATGCCCCTTGTCACCTCTGCTTTTTGCAATCGCCATTGAGCCACTGGCAGTTCACTGTTGAAATGCTTATGAGATAAAGGGGATTATCAGAGAAGGACTTGAACAGAAAATTTTTCTATACGCAGATGATATGGTACTGTATATATCAGACCGACAAAATACTGTGCCTGCAGTCTTAACAGCACTAACAGAATTTCAAAAGATCTCTGGTATCAGAATTAATTTGAATAAAAGTGTGCTCTTTCCAGTGAATTTTCAAGCATATAATATTAGACCAGACACCTTTCCTTTTATCAACGCAGATCAGTTTAAATACCTAGGGGTAAATATCACAAGTAAACATAAAGCTCTTTATCAACAAAATTTCATCGTCTGTATGGAAAAAATTAAGCAAGACTTCTATAGATGGTCAACCCTTCATCGCAGTCTAGCTGGAAGAATTAACACTGTTAAGATGAATATCCTCCCTAAGCTTCTCTTTTTATTTCAAAACATTCCAATATACATCAACAAATCATTTGTTAAGCAATTAGATTCAACCATAACTTCATTTATTTGGAACTTAAAACATCCACATATCCAAAGAGCAACCCTACAAAGGCCAAAGGTCGAAGGTGGCATGGCTCTACCTAACTTTCAGTTTTATTACTGGGCAGCAAGCATACAAGCTATAAAAACCTGGACGTGGACACAAATAGATGAACATACACAGGCTTGGTCCGCAATAGAAATAAAATCCTGCAGGACTTTTCTATATTCCTTGCTTTGTGCCCCAATAAATGCAAGTTATCGGCAATATACTAACAACCCAATTGTGCTTCACTCACTCAGAATGGAACCAATGTAGGAAGCATTTTAAGATGGAGAATCTTTTATCAGTGGCACCACTACATTTTTCCACCCTCGCAAACATATGCAGTTTTTAATGTCCGGAAAAAATTTGGGATTAAATCACTTAGAGATCTTTATATAGACAACATCTTTGCATCCTACGAACAATTACATTCCAAATGTAACTTTCCAGCAACACATTTCTTTCACTATCTTCAAATTAGAAACTTTGTTAAACAGAACCTGCCCGATTTTCCTCATCTCCCACCCTCCTCTATGCTGGAAAAAATATTGCTCAGTTTCGAGGACCAAGAGGATAGTGGGAAAAGGATCTCTCACTCAACATCTCAGAAAAGGAGTGGAAGGTAGCAATGCAGAGAATTCACTTGAGCTCCATATGCACAAAACATACAATTATTCAGCTCAAAATTATATAATCGAGCACATCTGTCTGGCTTAAAATTGTCCAAAATGTTTCCAGGGCAAGATCCAACCTGCGAACGCTGCAATCGAGCTCCAGCCTCACTGGGCCTCATGTTTTGGGCCTGCGCCAAATGAACATCATTCTGGACAGAAATTTTTAAATGCTTTTCAGACAGCCTCGGTGTCACAATCCATCCTAATCCACTAACAGCTGTGTTTGGTGGGCTCACAGAGGGGCTTAAAGTGGAGAAGGACAAACAAACTGTGACTGTATTTACTACACTATTGGCACGCAGACTTATCTTGCTAAACTGGAAGAATCCTAACTCTCCTCTGTTAAGTCAGTGGGTAACTGATGTTTTATATTATCTGAAACTGGAAAAAATCAAATTCTCACTTAAAGAATCTGTGCAGAACTTTTCCAAAACCTGGCAGGATCTAATCAATAACATTTTAGATTAAGCTCTTAAAGCACTAAGGAAGCAGATTCTTTTCCCATTTCTTTTTCTTCTGCATTTTTCTTTATCCACTTATTAAACTCATCAATTTACTTAAGTTTAAGTTTTACTCCGTTGGCCATGTTGTCTTTCTCAGGGGTGGTGGTTGATTTGTTTTCAATCCTATTTTTTGTAAAAATTGATCTATTTGTATGAAATGTTGTGTGATTTCAATAAAATCAATAAAATGTACAAAAAAATAAAAGAGTGGTGCTGCTAAATGTAAGGCACACCTGCAACAAGAATTGAAAAACGCTAAGCTTACCAAGATTTCTAACTTTCTCAAAACTGAGCAAGGGCCAGCAGTAGTAACTGAGAACACTGATGCTGGTGAGTCGTCACAATGGCAGCAAGCAGGTTATGCAGACAGTGCAGTGAGCAAAATGGTTCCAAGTCTGGAAGTAGCGATACAACGGCTTCAGATGAGGTGCTGTCTGCTAAAACCATTACAAATGGAGAAACTACTAAAGACAAACAAGCAAAATATACGACAAAGCAATTTCCTACCGACAAGGCAAATTCCTTGGAACCATTGACACCTCACTTTATGATGTCCATTTTCTCAGAACTTGTGTAAAATGGGTCGATTGTGTAGTAGTATCCTGTCAGCCGGTGTTTCATTTGTTACAAATCGAAATTGCTTCATTTTATTGCATGGAACATTACATTACATTTTAATCATCTTCCTTCACAAAGTTGTCTTGGAGAAGGTCCACATTTTACATATATGTATGTACTATTACTACTACCCCTAACTCCCACATTCCATTCCCACAATTTATTTTATTTTTGCTAACTTACAGCTGCTAAAAGTTATTACAAATTCCATTTAGAGAGCCGGTTTGTTTGGCGCGAGTGTGTGATCTGATAGTGACGCGGTCCTGGACGCCACTGCCCAACTGGCCCCTAGGATCTAGTTGCAAAAAAATTACTAACAGTTA
Organism: Erpetoichthys calabaricus; assembly: GCF_900747795.2. Classification (NCBI taxonomy): domain Eukaryota; kingdom Metazoa; phylum Chordata; class Cladistia; order Polypteriformes; family Polypteridae; genus Erpetoichthys; species Erpetoichthys calabaricus. Next base: position 183,897,558 of record NC_041401.2, read on the forward strand.
TGCTAGGGGCGGCACGGTGGCAATGGTAGTGCTGCTGCCTTGCAGTAAGGAGACCTGAGGTTCGCTTCCCTGCGTGGATTTTGCATGTTCTCCCTGTGTCTGTATGGGTTTCCTCTGGGTGCTCCGGTTTCTTCCCACAATCCAAAGACATGCAGGTTAGGTGCATTGGCGATCCTAAATTGTCTCTAGTGTGTGTGCTTGGTGTGTGTGTGCCCTGTGGTGGGCTGGCACCCTGCCTGGGGTTTGTTCCTGCCTTTTGTCCTGTATTGGCTTGGATTGGCTCCAGCAAATCCCCATGACCCTGTATTAGGATATAGCGGGTTGGATACTGACTGACTGACTGACTGACTGACTGACAGTTATGTGAGTCAGGAGGGACCCACCTTAGGGCCTGCACAGGGGCCTTCAGCCAGCTAGCTGCACCACTGGTAAGTGCCATTAGATTGTAGTCATTAGGTGAAGAGACATCTGCCTTTTTTTGAACCAGAACATTTTTGGATGTTCTCCACAACAGCAGCAGCACTTTTTGGCATCTTAGTGATCAACTGAGGAGTCAGCAGAGGATTCCACAAAGTTGGTCAGCACACGCCTTAACAGCTGAAATGTTTTTGCAATAAAATAAATGGGAATGAATTGGTATTAAAAATAAATGAAAACTTTAAGGACAGTTGCTGAAACTGGAAAACATGGGGAACAGTCCTTCGTTTTATTTGATGTTGTGACCCTTTCTTGAATGAAGCTTTTGCTTTTCCAAAAACATGAGCAGGGCTGGAGGGCTTGAATGGCTACAGGCTTTTTATTCCAGCCTAATTTCTTAAATAGAACCTAATCATTGTGGCTGAATTTGTTTTTGTTAAAGGAACATTTGTCTGCTTCACTTTAGTTAAGTTGCTTGTTAAGATACTCAGCCTCTAATTGTTTCTTTTATTCATTCCTGGTTTTAATTGGTTATTGTTTCCATAACTACCTACTAATTAACAATGAGATACAAATGGCAAAGTAACTAGCAGCTCTCCACCTCACTCCGTCCTGCTTACACGGCTGTGTGTTCATCAGTTTTATTAAAATACTTTGGAAGGAATGGAAAAGAAAAAGTGTTAAGAATTACTAATCTGCTCCAGGCCACAAATCATTTAGATGATAACCTCAGTAAGGAAAAACATACAATAGAAGAATAAAAATAACAAACCATACCATCAAGCTATAAAAGTTAAATAACAAATTCTGTGATTATTAAAGGCTGACTTCTAATTAAGCAACTTGATTGAAGCAAAAACCCGCAGCCACTGCAGCCCCCCACTTGAGGACCCCTGCCCAGGCCAATAGTGGCTTTTTGAGGAATACTGACTTTTGTGGGTTAGAGGAAGGATAAGACAAATCAAAATTGGACAAAAATATTAATGAAGCAACATACTATTATAGACTATTTTAATTTCTTGTTACCTGGAAACACAAAGATTTCAAGGATGACTTTCAAACACAGGGACACAGGGGAAAAATAATGTTTGTCATTTAATGGTACACAGTTGTGTGCTCCGGAGGATCTCCTCACAGGCTTGATCGAGGTATGCAATAACCCCACCGGGACAAGAGAGGGCGCTGTCGCTGACATTCTCTTCTCTTTCTCTCCCCGCAGCACCAAGAAACTGCCCAGTGAGGGCACTTAGCCCCGCCCCCTCCTGTACTCCAGGTACAAGAAACCTGGCTGCCCAGAAGGAGGCATCTTATGCGATAATTGCAACCCACCAGACGGAGCTCCTGCCAGAGAGACAATGAATCTGCAGCTTGAGCTGAACCCATTTGTTTAAGTTGAGCCTGAGGGTGACAGGCCTAACTGCCTAAATGCCAAGAGGCATCATTTCTGTTGGACATTTTCAGTTAATGAAACAGGACCACCCGGTTGGCATCTCAACATTTATTTTTTAAGGACCTGTCATTTTTGCACCTGGACACACCATATAGCACATCTGTAATCTTTTGTAACCAGAACACAGAAAAACTTATAGAAGATTTTCAGAAGACAGATCCACAGCAGAGGAGCAGGAGAAGGGTGTGCTTGTGTTTTATTGGCAGGGCCAGATTAAGACTTTTAGGGGACCTAAGCACTTAAAAGATTTTGGTGCAACTATATATATGAGCTACACACACTCTCAGATAGATAGATAGATAGATAGATAGATAGATAGATAGATAGATAGATAGATAGATAGATAGATAGATAGATAGATAGATAGATAGATAGATAGATAGATAGATAGATAGATAGATAGATAGATAGATAGATAGATAGATAGATATGAAAGGCACTATATAAGATAGATAGATAGATAGATAGATAGATAGATAGATAGATAGATAGATAGATAGATAGATAGATAGATAGATAGATAGATAGATAGATAGATAGATAGATAGAGTGCATCCGGAAAGTATTCACAGCGCATCACTTTTTCCACATTTTGTTATGTTACAGCCTTATTCCAAAAAAGGATTAAATTCATTTTTTTCCTCAGAATTCTGCACACAACACCCCATAATGACAACGTGAAAAAAGTTTACTTGAGGTATTTGCAAATTTATTAAAATTTAAAAAAACTGAGAAATCCCATGTCCATAAGTATTCACAGCATTTGCTCAATACTTTGTCGATGCACCTTTGGCAGCAATTACAGCCTCAAGTCTTTTGAATATGATGCCACAAGCTTGGCACACCTATCCTTGGCCAGTTTCGCCCATTCCTCTTTGCAGCACCTCTTAAGCTCCATCAGGTTGGATGGGAAGTGTCGGTGCACAGCCATTTTAAGATCTCTCCAGAGATGTTCAATCAGATTCAAGTCTGGGCTCTGGCTGGGCCACTCAAGGACATTCACAGAGTTGTCCCGAAGCCACTCCTTTGATATCTTGGCTGTGTGCTTAGGGTCGTTGTCCTGCTGAAAGATGAACCGTTGCCCCAGTCTGAGGTCAAGAGCGCTCTCTAGCAGGTTTTCATCCAGGAAGTCTCTGTACATTGCTGCAGTCATCTTTCCCTTTATCCTGACTAGTCTCCCAGTTCCTGCCACTGAAAAACATCCCCACAGCATGATGCTGCCACCACCATGCTTCACTGTAGGGATGATGCCAGGTTTCCTCCAAACGTGATGCCTGGCATTCACACCAAAGAGTTCAATCTTTGTCTCATCAGACCAGAGAATTTTCTTTCTCATGGTCTGAGAGTCCTTCAGGTGCCTTTTGGCAAACTCCAGGCGGGCTGCCATGTGCCTTTTACTAAGGAGTGGCTTCTGTCTGGCCACTCTACCATACAGGCCTGATTGGTGGATTGCTGCAGAGATGGTTGTCCTTCTGGAAGGTTCTCCTCTCTCCACATAGGACCTCTGGAGCTCTGACAGAGTGACCATCGGGTTCTTGGTCACCTCCCTGACTAAGGCCCTTCTCCCCCGATCGTTCAGTTTAGATGGCCGGCCAGCTCTAGGAAGATTCCTGGTGGTTTCAAACTTCTTCCTTATGGATGATGGAGGCCACTGTGCTCATTGGGACATTCAAAGAAGCAGAAATTTTTCTGTAATCTTCCCCAGATTTGTGCCTGGAGACAATCCTGTCTCAGAGGTCTACAGACAATTCCTTTGACTTCATGCTTGGTTTGTGCTCTGATATGAACTGTCAACTGTGGGACCTTCTATAGACCGGTGTGTGCCTTTCCAAATCATGTCCAATCAACTGAATTTACCACAGGTGGACTCCAATTAAGCTGCAGAAACATCTCAAGGATGATCAGGGGAAACAGGATGCACCTGAGCTCAATTTTGAGCTTCATGGCACAGACTGTAAATAATTACTGTATGTACATGTGCTTTCTCAATTTTTTTATTTGTAATAAATTTGCAAAAACCTCAAGTAAACTTTTTTCATGTTGTCATTATGGGGTGTTGTGTGTAGAATTCTGAGGAAAAAAATGAATTTAATCCATTTTGGAATAAGGCTGTAACATAACAAAATGTGGAAAAAGTGATGCGCTGTGAATACTTTCCAGATGCACTGTAGATAGATAGATAGATAGATAGATAGATAGATAGATAGATAGATAGATAGATAGATCTTAAAAGAATATATTAATTAATAGAAATCTGTAAAGATTTAATACTGAAATAAAAATTGACATTATTAATTATTTTGGCTTATGCTGGAGCATATATACAATTTTGACTAAGAAAAATGTTTTTCACTTTGAATTTCAAAACGAATCCATGTATTAATCCTTTGAAAAAGTGCAGAGCTACAGTGGCAGGCAAAAAAGATACAAATATGGTGTGCCATAGCAAACATTAACTACTGCCTATGCGGCTATTAACAAAGTGTAAGCCTTTACTAAGTGTAAAGTGATTAGAATTGCACACAAGCCTTGTCAGTTATAATTTCCCAATATTACTGTTATCGAGGGTGTAAGCCATTGGCAGTGCTGTTGTTGCACAATTGTGTCCTTTCCTGCTAGGATGTGTGTTAGACCGGCAGACTCAATAATATTCAGCAGACTTCAGTGCCTCATCACAGACCCTGATGGTGGAGGGTATGAAGATCTCACATGGCACTCCTTGGAGAAGCTCACTCAGTTACTAATGGTTCTTCTCTGTTTCACCATGACTACACATAAGGGGTTAAAGTCCATGTCCAGAGTAGTCAGCAGCTTCCTGAGTGACTCCCAGAAATTCGAGTTGCATCTTATTAAAGTATTCCTTTAAGGAAAATCATAAAACAATTATGGGACACAGTGACAAATTGGTTACATTTCCATTCATTTGCTTAGCAGATTCTTTTATGCAAAGTTAGTTATAAAAATAGATCAACGTAATCAAGTAAACATCAGCCTGGGGACAAGTGTTACAGGACATCCATCCATCATCCAACCCGCTATATCGTAACTACAGGGTCACGGGGGTTTGCTGGAGCCAGCCAACACAGTAAACAAACCCCGGGAAGGGTGCCAACCCACCGCAGGGCACACAAATTTATTAAAAATAAAAAAACTGAGAAATCCTATGTACATAAGTATTCACAGCCTTTGCTCAATACTTTGTCGATGCACCTTTGGCAGCAATTCCAGCCTCAAGTCTTGTTGAATATGATGCCACAAGCTTGGCACACCTATCCTTGGCCAGTTTCGCCCATTCCTCTTTGCAGCACCTCTCAAGCTCCATCAGGTTGGATGGGAAGCGTCGGTGCACAGCCATTTTAAGATCTCTCCAGAGATGTTCAATCGGATTCAAGTCTGGGCTCTGGCTGGGCCACTCAAGGACATTCACAGAGTTGTCCTGAAGCCACTCCTTTGATATCTTGGCTGTGTGCTTAGGGTCGTTGTCCTGCTGAAAGATGAACCGTCGCCCCAGTCTGAGGTCAAGAGCGCTCTGGTGCAGGTTTTCATCCAGGATGTCTCTGTACATTGTTGCAGTCATCTTTCCCTTTATCCTGACTAGTCTCCCAGTTCCTGCCACTGAAAAACATCCCCACAGCATGATGCTGCCACCACCATGCTTCACTGTAGGGATGGTATTGGCCTGGTGATGAGCGGTGCCAGGTTTCCCCCAAATGTGACGCCTGGCATTCACACCAAAGAGTTCAATCTTTGTCTCATCAGACCAGAGAATTTTCTTTCTCAGGGTCTGAGAGTCCTTCAGGTGCCTTTTGGCAAACTCCAGGCGGGTTGCCATGTGCCTTTTACTAAGGAGTGGCTTCTGTCTGGCCACTCTACCATACAGGCCTGATTGGTGGATTGCTGCAGAGATGGTTGTCCTTCTGGAAGGTTCTCCTCTCTCCACAGAGGACCTCTGGAGCTATGACAGAGTGACCATCGGGTTCTTGGTCACCTCCCTGACTAAAGCCCTTCTCCCCTGATCGTTCAGTTTAGATGGCCGGCCAGCTCTAGGAAGAGTCCTGGTGGTTTCGAATTTCTTCCACTTACAGATGATGAAGGCCACTGTGCTCATTGGGACCTTCAAAGCAGCAGAAATTTTTCTGTAACCTTCCCCAGATTTGTGCCTCGAGACAATCCTGTCTCGGAGATCTACAGACAGTTCCTTTGACTTCATGCTTGGTTTGTGCTCTGACATGAACTGTCAACTGTGGGACCTTATATAGACAGCTGTGTGCCTTTCCAAATCATGTCCAGTCAACTGAATTTACCACAGGTGGACTCCAATGAAGCTGCAGAAACATCTCAAGGATGATCAGGGGAAACAGGATGTACCTGAGCTCAATTTTGAGCTTCATGGCAAAGGCTGTGAATACTTATGTACATGTGCTTTCTCAATTTTTTTATTTTTAATAAATTTGCGAAAACCTCAAGTAAAATTTTTTCATGTTGTCATTATGGGGTGTTGTGTGTAGAATTCTGGGGAAAAAATGAATTTAATCCATTTTGGAATAAGGCTGTAACATAACAAAATGTGGAAAAAGTGATGCGCTGTGAATACTTTCCAGATGCACTGTATGATAGATAGATAGATAGATAGATAGATAGATAGATAGATAGATAGATAGATAGATAGATAGATAGATAGATAGATAGATAGATAGATAGATAGATAGATAGATAGATAGATAGATAGATAGATAGATAGATAGATAGATAGATACTTTATTAATCCCAAGGGGAAATTCACATACTCCAGCAGCACCTTACTGATACAAAAAACAATATTAAATTAAAAATTGATAATAATGCAGATAAAAACAGACAATAACTTTATATAATGTTAACATTTACCCCCCGGGTGGAATTGAAGAGTCTCATAGTGTGGCGGAGGAACGATCTCCTCAGTCTGTCAGTGGAGCAGGATGGTGACAGCAGTCTGTCGCTGAAGCTGCTCCTCTGTCTAGAGATGACACTGTTTAGTGGATGCAGTGGATTCTCAATAATTGAAAGGAGAGTGTCGTAATAGTGAGACATAACACAGATAAAGTTTTGGGGCAGCCACCCGTGTAATAAGGTATCCTGGCTGCAAAGTCAAAAATGCAAATACAGAGCACTGATGTGCTTACTACAGAGTCCACAACCAGACTGACACATAGGGGAGACAGTTAGACTTTTAAAGGGGAAGACAGGAAGTGAGGCCTATGGGTCTGGCTAAGGATCATCAGCCTTTGGTTCAAGCCCGGAGGTGACATCACAGGGGCCGGAGCCGGTAAGGTCTTCCTCCATTGGCTCGGTCCCGGAAGTGACGTCATGAGTGCCAGGTGAGATCTCCCGGGAATGGTCTACAGGCAAGGGAAAAAAAGAATCAGTGCACTCTGCCACATCCCGTCATGCCTCAGAACTTACTTCCCTCGAGCCCTTTAGCTGCCTCCCATGCGCACGTGTGTGACAAGAGACATAGATACTGTATGGGTCACCCTGTATTTAGAATAAAACACCCTTAATTTGAATGTTTTTTCATTTACGGATAACCTACATGATATTTCATAACTTTTAATTTTTCTTGTAACTATTATTTTACATTGAATTACACTATATTTTTAAAATTATTATTTAAAAAAAAAATGCTTGTCATACAGTAGACACCGAAACATTTTAAGCAAAGTTGCCTCTGGGGTCCCTCCAGGATTAGGGGCCCTGAAGTTGAAGCTTCATTCGTTTCACAGGAGATCCACCCCGGCGTAAAGCAAACATCGCCGGTAGTTAATTTTTTTGAGTGTAACTGGAAGCTTGTAAAGAAGAAATTTTATAGCATGAATTAAAGAAAGAAATAACAAATGTGTGGAAGGAGTTGGCTAATGGCTATGTGCAAAAATTAACCGGAGATCATTTTAAATATCCATTTCATAATTCCATTCATTTTTCGAAACCACTTATTCCTTTGCATTCAAGAAATAAACTTGCAGGGTTGTTTTCTTTATTCATCTACTTAAGTGAGTTTGACTCAAAATGAGCACATTTGCTGGATTTATGTTGCTGTTTATTACAATATTAACATAAATCTTTTGGATATCGCAGTTACACATTTAATTTATGTTGAAACAAAGCCAACAGATCTCATTCCTTGAAACAGAGGCGTAATCAGACATGGGGACTTTTTGCCATTACCGAGCCTACCTTACTCCATGTTCATTTTCCTTAAAACAAACAGCTTTTTTTATTATTATTACTCCAAAACTGTGCCAGGAAGGATGCTTTTTATTCCCCCGCAGCTTGATTATTTTGGATTGCTGTCCATCTGGGGAAAAAAAATACACAATAACCCACCCAAACCTGTGGGGCTCTTTTTATATACTGTATATAACTCTTCCTTGCAGTTTATTCTGTATTTGCATAACGTTTGATATTTTTGCATTAAGGGATGTGCTTTTCTCCCTAAAATGTTGCCAAGGGATCCCCACCTACTGGGGGAAAAAAAATCTCATTGCCGTTTTCAGAATTGTACAGTCGGAAAGAAAGTTAAGGACTGCTATTTTTTTCTGAGTGCTGCAGGTTTTGTATGGCCGTGGAAGCCGATTTATTTATTTGCTTTCAATAAAAATAAAAGAAGCGCACACCGCATACCACACACGCAAGTTCTTCCTTCTTTCTGAGATGACATGGGCATGGATTACAGTTAAAATGTGATTCATATAAATGAAATATTTTCATCAAATATATCCATCCAGGGAAGGTGGGGCCTATCCCAGCAAGCATTGGGCATAGGGCAGGAACAGGGCACCCGCCCATTGCTAGGTGAACGCACACACATACAGTACACACACATTCATGTTATTGTGGAAGGGTCTATCCTAATTTTGGTATGTAGACCCACACATACAGCATGTCCTCCCACCCCAACTCTTGTTCTCTCATCTTTGTGTTCAACTGACCTGGAAGGAGACACAGCCTAAGCAAGGCCATCTTAATGCATGGGCACGCTGGGCAGGGGCCTCACGAGCATAGGGGCCCCATGCTAATCTATGAATGTTGTGACATTCTGAGTGGTTGTGTAGGTAGGGGTCTCAGTGTACTGCTTTGCCCGGGGATCTATTGTAGTGGGGCAACATGGGGGTTTTTTGTTTCTATGTAAGTATGTCCTGTTGAGTGTTTGTTAAAGGTGAGTGACAACACTGAGTGCACCGATTTCTGTTTGTAAATTGGGGTTGGTGTGTGTAAACAGGTGTGCATCGATGCGGAGGGGCTTGTGGGATTTGTAGTTTGTGGTTTGTATGCACTGTACTGATAAAACCAGAAGAGAAGGACTTTTCAAGTGGATCGTTTTCTAATCAACATCACCTAAACATTTTCAGTTATTTATTATTTAACCTTTATTAATCCCGAAGAAAATTACTTAGTTTTCACATACTCCTTGGGGTCAGAGTGCAGGGTCAGCCATTGTACAGCGCCCCTGGAGCAATTACAAGTTAAGGGTCTTGCTCAAGGTCTTTTGGCAGTGACGGGGATTCGAACCAGCAAACTTCTGGATACCACCACAGATTCCATGTTCCCGGGAAACAGTTAATTGAATAGTAGCATTCCACACTTCTTTCCATCATTTAACCCTACTTTCCATTTCCAGAATCACGTCCTTCATTTACAGTAAGGACTTTTTTTTATCAGGACTGTAATCATCGTCATGTGGGGGTTTGTTTGTGGGGTGTGTTTAGTATTTTTTTGTGTTTGTAAATAGTTATTCTAGCAAATAAGGATAATCCTCTTTAATAAAATCCCTGTGTGCGTCCAGGTGTCCGTGTGTGTGTGTCTTCTGGTGAAGTGCGCATGCGCGGGGCACGGTGCGACGCGCGATATTACTGTCAGAGAAGGTTAGAGGCGTTTTACAGAAATACAAACCAGTATTACTGCGGGAGGAAATTAAAGGTACACAATACAGTGACACATATTTCAGCCACATACAAGCCAGTATTACTGTCAGAGGAGATTAAAGGCATATTACCGACGCGCACGCATGTATTACCGCCAGAGAAAATTAAAGGTATATTAAGAATGTACAAGCCAGCGGACGTACAAGACAGTATTACTGTCACAGAAAATTAAAGACACACAATACACGGCGGCAGCCCATGAAGAACAGTCAGCTCAGCAAGTAAACATCAACAAAAGAAAGGCTGAAAGACAAAGAAAAATACGACCAACAAAAAGAATGAGGTCAAAGTCCCTTGCCATTTAATACAGACTGTTCCTACTAATGTTTATGCACTACTGTTGTAGCGCCCGTTATTGTATCGGGCTAAATGACTAGTTTTATATATTTGTGTGTTTAATCTTAAGGGGCTTTTTCCTGGGTGTTGTTAATTTTCGGGTGGCAGGCTTAGGTGTTGGCCTGATTTTATCCATCCCTCATTTTAAAAGCATAGTGGCTTCCTTGCTACGTAAATCTGATAACACACAAGCTATAAGCGGAGAGGGGTGTGCTACACTATAATGCTGTTAAGATGGCCCTGAACCTGAGGCCGCCAGCACCCTAACACACCTGGGACTAACAGATCCATTCTCCAACCAGGACTGGCTACTACTGTCCATCACCTCCCTTCTCTTTATTCATTCTTCCCTCAGGTGGCAGGATAGACCAAAAACGAAATGAAGTCAGGGGATCAGGAAATAAACTTTTATTCAGTCATTATAGTCTTCCATCCATCCATCCGCTGAATCCAAACACAGGGTCACAGGGGTCTGCTGGAGTCAATCCCAGCCAACACAGGGCACAAGGCAGGAACCAATCCCAGGCAGGGTACCAACCCACCGCATGACACACACAAACACACTCACACACAAAGCACACACTAGGGACAATTTAGAATCGCCAATCTACCTAACCTGCATGTCTTTGGACTGTGGGAGGAAACCGGAGCACCCGGAGGAAACCCACGCAGACAACATGCAAACTCCACGCAGGGAGGACCTGGGAAACGAACCCAGGTCTCCTAACTGCGAGGCAGCAGCGCTACCACTGCACCACCGTGTCGCCCCCATTATAGTCTATAAAATTCTTAATGTGCCAAAAGCAGAAAAACAAAAATCAAATAAAAGCAAATGGCTGCGAAGAATCAATAATACAACCTGGTGATTTCAGCAGCAGTCGTAGAGGATGTTGGCCAACACACCCAATGTTTCTGCCCTTCAGTCACATAAGGTTACGTTGTTTTGCGTCTGTGCTCTCCCTGGTTCTCCTTCTTTCCGCTTCTTCCTTCGAGAAACTGACTTTTAAAAGCTTGTCAGGGCCAAGGTGAGCACCCCTAGCCCCTTTAAGCCCAAAACTGTAAAAAAATAAAAAGGAAAATTTACTGTAAAAAAATGGCAGCTGTGGTCGAAAGAATTTATGTTTAAAAATAAGATGACAATATTTTTCAAGTCTATGGTATAACTTTTTGAAACTGTATATTATGTACAGTCATGGGCAACATTTTTGTGAATGACCCAGGTATTAATTTTCACAAAGTTTGCTGCTTCAGTGTTTTTTGATCTTTTTGTCAAATGTTTCTATGGTATACTGAAATAGAATTACAAGCATTCATAAGCTTCAAAGGCTTATATTGACAATTCCATTTAGTTTATGTTCAGAGTCCATATTTGCTTCTTTCTTCTTCAAGACCTCTGCAATTCACCCTGGCAGGCTGTCCGTCAACTTCTGGGCCCAATCCTGACTGATGGCAGCCCATTCTTGCATCATCAATGCTTGGAGTTTGTCAGCATTGGTGGGTTTGTGTTTGTCCGCCTGCCTCTTGAGGATTAACAACAAGTCCTCAATGGGATTAAAGGACTGGGGAGTTTCCTGGCCATGGACCCCAAAATGTTTATATTTTGTCCCCCGAGCCACTTAGTTATTACTTTTGCCTTATGGCCTGGTGCTCTGTCATGCTGGATAGTTCATTGTGGGTCACCAAACTGTTCTTGGATGGTTGGGAGAAGTTGCTTTCAAAGGATGTTTTGGTCCCATTCTTTATTCATGGCTGTGTTCTTATGCAAAATTGTGAGTGAGCCCACTGCCTTGGCTGAGGAGCAACTCCACGTGACATGAATGGTCTCAAGATGCTTTACTGTTGGCCTGACACAGGACTGATGGTAGAGCCGCTCACCTTTTCTTCTCAAGCAATCAGAAAGGGGATTCATCAGAGAAAATGACTTGACCCCAGCAGTCCTCAGCAGTCCAATCCCTGTACCTTTTGGAGAATATCAGTCTGTCCCTGAAGTTTTCTAGGCTTCTTTGCTGCCCTTCTTGACACTTATCAATCTTTAATTTAATATTCTATCTATCTATCTATCTATCTATCTATCTATCTATCTATCTATCTATCTATCTATCTATCTATCTATCTATCTATCTATCTATCTATCTATCTATCTATCTATCTATCTATCTATCTATCTATCTATCTATCTATCTATCTATCTATCTATCTATCTATCTATCTATCTATCTATCTATCTATCTATCTATCTATCTATCTATCTATCCTCCAAAAGTCTTCACGTCACTCACACCTGCCTGCTGCCATTCCTGAGTAAGCTCTGCACTGGTGGTGCCCACAGCTCTATTAACTTTAAGAGACTGTCCTGTTGCTTGCTGGACTCTCTTGGGCACCCTGAAGCCTTCTTCACAACAATTGACCCTCTCTATTCTAACTGAATCAGCATGACAGAGTGATCTCCAGCCTCATCCTCGTCGACACTCTCACCCGAGTTTACGAGAGGACAACAGAAATGACATCAGCAGGTCCTTTTGTGGCAGGGCTGGCAGTGGTTTTTGGGATGAAGTTCATTTTCATTGCAAAGAAGGACTTTACAATTCATTGCAATTTATCTGATCACTCTTCAGAATATTGTAGAGTGGATGCAAATTGCCATCATAAAAACCGAGAGCAGCAAACTTTGTGAAAATTCATATTTGTGTCATTCTCAAAACGTTTGGCCATGACTGAAGTAAATTGTATGGCATATTAAATAGCAAATAACTGCAGTACATTACAACAGAAATTAAGGTTTAATCATAAACTGAAATTCACGTTAAACTATCAATAATGCCGTCACAAGCACAGACCAATTAATTGTTAGCATCAGTAAAATAACAGCATATTAGGCCATATAATTTAATTTTGAATAAAGTTATGGCGTGTTGTCTGGTGCAGAAGAAAAGTTTGCATTTGTAGTGTACGTTGTGTTACAGGTTTGCCAGTTTATCGAAAACAACCCACCATAAATCAGCTTCCATTACCTCATAAAACTTTCAGCACTCAAAGAAAAAAGTTTGCTAACTCTGAATACGATTTTTTTTTTCCTCACTGTGCAAAGGTGTGCAGGTCACTAGGAACAATATGGAAAAGGGGGTGTTCCCTTATGCAAAAATTATAACTGTATGCAAATTTAGAAATTGGTGTCATGCAAAACCACTAATTTTTACTTTGGGTGAACATTAATTAAAAGTAATACTGAAGAAATAGCTCCATAAAGCCTGCAGGACATGGAATCATTTTGATTTAAATGAATCTCCAAACTGCAACGTTTCTTTAAATAGCTTGGTGTAGTAAAATGGATGGTATAAAGCGATTTTCTTTCTGACGACATTATCTCGTTTTTGGTGCTATGGTTACTGTTTTTTCACGGAAAACGAATGCATTTTTTTATGGGTTAACAATGTAACCAATTTTATTTTGGTCTGCACCGCTGCACGAGGAACACCTTTTTCCACCCTCTCAAACGTACGCAGTTTTTAATGTCTGGAAAACATTTGGGATTAAATCACTTAGAGATCTGTACATAGACAACGTCTTTGCTTCCTACGAACAATTACATTCCAAATTTAACTTTCCAGCAACACATTTCTTTCACTACCTTCAAATTAGAAACTTTGTTAAACAAAACCTGTCTACTTTTCCTCACCTCCCACCCACCTCTATGTCAGAAAAAATATTGATCAGTCTTGAGGACTCAGACAGCATTTCTGCAATATATCAAACCATTTTATAGTCCCTCCCTTTCAAAGACCCCAGTGTACAGTGGGAAAAGGATCTCTCACTCAATATCTCAGAAAAGGAGTGGAAGGTAGCAATGCAGAGAATCCACTTGAGCTCCATATGTCCAAAGCATACAATTATTCAACTCAAAATTATATATCGAGCCCATCTGTCTCACTTAAAATTGTCCAAAATGTATCCAGGGCAAGATTCAATCTGTGAATGTTGCAATCGAGCTCCAGCCTCACTGGGCCACATGTTTTGGGCCTGCGCCAAATGAAAATAATTCTGGACCAAAATCTTTAAATTCCTATGTGACGATGTGGGTTCCACTCCATGCTCCCATCTTCCTAATGTGAGCTCTTGAACCCTACACCATTGGTAATGTCACCGATGAGCTAGACAGTGAGGCACAACAAGGCAAGGGCATGGTGCAAAAAGTGCCAAAAGTGCTTTTATTAAAAACCAACAAACAAAACAGTGTTCAAACAAATAGTGCAGTGTCTCAAAAATACGTCATCAAATAAATAATCCATTAAAACAGAGATGAAATCATGGAAGTTAAAATCCTTTAGAAAAAAAAACAATGAGGTTAAAACAATGGCTGGAAGCTGTCCTTTAAAACAAATCAGCCCGGTGCCTTTCTTCTACTGGTGACTCCCCTGCTTCTCCCGTTCAGGCTATGCATCAGGGGATCCACCCTACCTGCAGCTGACCTTCTCTCTGCCTTCTCCTGCTGGTCCATTCGCCTCACTGATCTCTGGCTCTGATAGTCTTCAACAAACTGTGACTTGGGCTCCCCAGCGACCAGGGCGCTCACGCTGGGGCTTTCACGTCCCAAGTCCCGACTCCCGCTGCCTTCTTAGCCTTACACGGCGAGGCCTCCTCCTTCCGGTCACTCCCGCTCCTCAAAATGCTCAGTGGGAACCACCACTACCGACTGCTTGTGGGGTGCTGGCCAAACACCCAGGCTCATTGCCCAGCTGCCCACAAGCCTGAGCTTGCTCTCCTGCACCGGCTTTCTCCTTGCTGCTTCCTGCCTTCTTCTACACTAACCTCCGTTTACTTTTCCTTTTCTTTCTCCTCCCTAGCCGCCTCGCGCTTCTATTTATTACGGGGACGGGGATCAGATGTGGCAATTAGCAGCTCCCGCCGCCAATTATGGATACAGACGACTCCTCACCTGTGCACTTATGTGAGGACCGTCCGCATCACGAATCACACAGGAACCGCTCCGCCACACTACCACGCTCCCTCTCTAAGCCGCGAGTGCAGCGATTATTTATTTAAAAAGTGGCCCTGTTGACTTGAGCTGTGGACCCACTACACCACATTCTATCAGACAGCCTCGGTGTCACAATCCCTCCTAATCCATTAACAGCTGAGTTTGGTGGACTCCCAGATGGGCTTAAAGTGGAGAAAGACAAACAAACTGTAAGGCCTTTACTTCACTATTAGTTCGTAGACTTGTCTTCTTCAAATGGAAGAATCTTAACTCTCCTCTTTTAATTCAGTGGGCAACTGATGTTATCTACTATTTGAAACTGGAAAAAATCAAATTCTCACTTAGAGGATCTGTGCAGAACTTTTTCAAAACCTGGCAGGATCTAATAAATAACATTTTAGAATAAGCTTTTAAAGCCCCGAGGAAGCAGATTCTCTCCCCTTTCCTTTTTTTTTCTTCTCCATTTATCTTTATTCACTTATTAATTCATCTATCTACTTATTTTTACTAGCTTTAAGTTTTACTCTGCTGGCCATGCTCTCTTTCTCAGGGGTGGGGGTTGGTTTGTTTTCGATCCTATTTTTGTAAAAATTAATTTATTTGTATGGAATGTTGTGTGATTTCAATAAAATTAATAAAACCAAAATAAATAAATAAATAAATCAGTGGTCCTCAATCACGGTCCTGGAGGGCCGCAGTGGCTGCAGGTTTTTGCTCCAACCCAATTGCTTAATGAGAAGCACTTATTGCTCAAGTGACACTTCTGCTTCACTTTAGTTGTTTCATTCGTTAAGATTTTTGAACCCTTATTGCTTATTTTAGTCTTAAATAGCTCTATTCTCGGTATTTAATCATGCAAATGACAAAAGAGACCAGAATTTCTCCATTTAGCTTGTTACCATTTATACCT
>NC_041401.2:183918606-183921106 GCF_900747795.2 Erpetoichthys calabaricus
TTTAGTTTTTAAATATAATACTCTTAAAATATATATATGTCTGCATATCTATCTGTCTTACACACACATATATATATATACTGTAGATACAGCACATAGTATAGGTATGAATATTTATATATATATATATATATATATGTAGAGAGAGAGAGAGAGAGAGAGAGAGATACAGATATATTTAAACTTCTATACTTCTATTTACTATTTGTATATATTTCTTGTGATTCCTTACTAATCTATTATATGGATTATTTCATTTAATTTTCTTTTAAAGCCATATTAAAAGTTTTTATATATATATTTATACATTGTAGTATTGCAAATGTCCTTCTCCTAATCATTTATGCCTTTTGATTTAAGTGGTAATCCTAGGAAATGTTATTTTTCAAAGCAATTAATTTTAAAGTGTTTGTTTTGTTTTAAAAGTTAACAGAGAAAACAGAAACTCAGATTTGATCCAAATTTAAATTAACTTAACAAGGCTACATAATATATTTATTTAAAGATTTTCTAAAACTATGAATTCAATTAAATTTTCTGGTACATAGAAATTAAGCCTAGCTGAGTCTATATTATTATTATTATTATTTCCATTTGTAAATGTGCAGTGAAATATAATGAAGATGGCTGGGTTTGAACAAAATAACTGAGCTATAGAAAGATTATTCATAGTTTTATTTATACTGTCATTTTAACTGCATTGTTGTCTTTCAATTAAAGAATGTATATTGGACTTCTGTTTTTCCTTTTTGTTCTTTTCCCTAAAATATAGCATAAATTAAGTCAATCTAATTTTTAATGTAAACTCTGAGGAAGTGTCACAAATTACATGAACTGCAAATTTTAAAAAGTATTTAAACTAATAATACACATATTGTTGGAAAATTTCTTGACAAATAAATGTTTGAAGAATATTTAATTTTAATACCCTGGACTAGTAACTAAACAAAACTTCCTAAAGGTCTTGAAGTAACAAACACATATTTGATAGAATATATTTAAAAAAATAATTATAAATTAAAAAAAAATAAAGGACACACTTGTCCAGGGTAAAGTTGATTCTCATACATTTTAACTTTAAATCTGTTGAAAGACAGAATGTTTCTGGCACAGTTAGGTTCCTATTACTTAAAATCCTCTCAAAATGTTAAGAACAAACAGGGTTTGGAATTTGTGTTATCATACAATATACAGTATAACTAATTTCTTTCTTTCTTTCTTTCTTTCTTTCTTTCTTTCTTTCTTTCTTTCTTTCTTTCTTTCTTTCTTTCTTTCTTTCTTTCTTTCTTTCTCAGTTACATATAATTTAAAGTTCAGTGGGGAGCAGAACTTCGGGTTTTGTTGTTAAATTTTCATTTCAGACATTTACTTTTTTTCCCAGACATTCCACTTCATTGTTTGTTTCAACTCTGTTTTAGTTCGATAACATTTAAATATGGAAGTTTCATCATCCTTTAAAAGAACATCATCTGTATTAACAATAATTTTGCATTCATTGACTTTTTACCTGTTTATTTTAATTTTTAGCATGTAGTTGCAAATTCTAATGTTGTACTTGTCTTGAAGTTAATGCTGCATCAGCAATGTGGAGACATTTTTCAAAAATGAGTCTTTATTTTGAACATATTTGAGATAAAACTTAATATGTTTCATATGCAGTTTTTAAGTATTAATAATTTTGTAAAATAATATAATTTAACAAGAGCTTTTGTTGAGCATGTACTGTTCTGCACAAAGGAAAAATGTTTAAGTTATTTAAGGGCTTTAATCACCACCTTATACACAGACTGCATGAATGATGTGAACTGAAAAACATATGGTACAGTAATCACTAATTTAATTTATGGTATTGTGTATAGTCTGAAAAAAAATATACTGGAGTGTACGTAAATGATAAAAATGAATATTATTACTTATTCAATATTCTTTAAAAACAGTAAAGGTCATTTTTCAGTTAAATACCCTTAAAGATAATCTGTGCCCTGTATTACAGCTTGATAATAAATTATTTAAAGTTATTTGAATTTGATGTGTTTTGTAGCAAATGGTTCACTTGTGGTGTCCTCTTAGATTTATTTCTATTCAATTTCATTCTAAATTATATAATAAGTATTTTCTGTCTATGAGCTTGTTTGAGATAGTCAAAGGATTTATCTACATATCTATTAGATAACAACATTCCTATCTATCTATCTATCTATCTATCTATCTATCTATCTATCTATCTATCTATCTATCTATCTATCTATCTATCTATCTATCTATCTATCTATCTATCTATCTATCTATCTATCTATCTATCGTATAGTGTCTTTATATCTATTTATCAATTGCCCCTTTAATAAACTGTATATATAATATTACATAGTGCCTTACAAATCTATCTATCTATCTATCTATCTATCTATCTATCTATCTATCTATCTATCTATCTATCTATCTATCTATCTATCTATCTATCTATCTATCTATCTATCTATCTATCTATCGTATAGTGTCT